>NC_091492.1:6696910-6851100 GCF_947461875.1 Haliaeetus albicilla
AATAATAAGGGGATCAAATAAGCTTCTATTAACAATGTGTCCTTCTATTTATTTGTTTATATTCTGTCTACAGAAAATGTGATGCTGGACTGGGGATGGCTTAGGACAACCTTCTGGCGCGAAGACAGCTACAAAGCACAAAATACAAAAAATGAACTCAGAAAGAAACAAGAAAAAAACAGCGTTTTCTTGGCATCAACGAGAAGCTCTTTATTTTTCCTCAAGTTTTCTTTTCTAAAAAAAAAAAAAAAAATTGGAACTAAGACATTTGCAGAAATGAGACAAATTTTCTCTTCAGGTGACAATATTCAAGCAAGCATGTTGTTTTATTGAATTTAAACTGAAGGAAAAAAAGAGAGATTTGGAATGGGATACAGTATCAGGAGAACTGAGAAACTGTGAACTTTCAAAGAAAAAAACTCCTTAAAACTGTGAATTGAGAAATGGATGGAAATACCATTTAAACCCCTGATTACGCTCTGTGTGTTCTTAAGGAGACAACATCATCTTTGCTAACTCAACGGTATTTAGGGAATGGTTTACAACATATCTTTTATTATAATCTTTTAAGAAAAAATCAGAAATACTTAATTAGCTGTGACTTTACCATTTCTGTTCAGATGTCTTCTTGCACCTTCTTTTCTAGACAGCGCAGATGTATTTGCAGCCAGCAGTTAAGGGCAGGAAAGATTTCTTTCCTTAATTATCTTTTTATTTGCCACACCCAATAAAATCCTTGTAGGGAAAAAGAATCAACACAGCCACCATCTCCCAATCAATACCTAAAGCCTAACAGACAGTAATTATCAAAATAAAGAGGAAATCCCATATCGGGCTACGTACCTACCCATTAATCAAAACAACAGAAAATATCTGCAGCATGGCTTTTCTAAAATAAGACAAAAGATGCCTCCTTGGGTTACACTTTGAACAGGCTATAATCAAAAGAAAGAGAACCAAGACTAACTAAGCCCCAGGAAGCCGCATTGTCCCTTTAACCCGCAGTATTCCCCATTTCCCATTAGTACTTAACATTTTTCACTATGTTGTGACTGCTATTATTTCATTTAACACTGGTTAATCTGTATCTGAGGTATATGGAAACCCTCTAGATGATAAGATTGGACAGGTTCCAGCGTTGGCAGTTTTCAGCGTGCACACGCTCGTGTGTTTTGATCCTTCCAGGAGCTCCCTGTTATTTGGACTGCCTGCCAATTCGTTCTTGGATCAGCCTCTCGCTCAGCTCCCAGAGGGCCGCGGCCGTCGCTTCGCCCTGCGCCTCCTGCGACGGCAGGCAGCGGCAGCAGTTGTTGAAGTACATCCCGCCCAGGCCCTCCAGCTCCGCCGCCGTGGCGCAGTAGACAGTTGTGGCAGCTCCTTGTTGCTGGAATTAAAAAAAAAAAAAAAGAAAAAACCCTATATAACTAGACAGAGAGATGTTTTGTCGTTGTAATTTTGACTGCAGTCCTTTGAAGCTGTCTCTTACGAAAGCGTCGGTGAAGAGCATCGCGGCTGACGGGGTAACCCTGCTGAAACCCTGCTGAAGGTGCTGCCTGCTGGCCTCTTAGTTACAAGGCGCCCCAGCGAAGACTTTTTTTCTTTTCCTTTCCTCTCAGAGCAAAAGAAAAGAAAAAGACGATCCTGAACCACAGCCCCGGTCTCGGGTCTTTTGCCCCTTTTCAGGAAAAAACCTGGATCGGCGGCAGGGAGAGGCCGGCCTGATGCAGAGGGGCAAGGTCTGCCCAGGCGGTGTTTGAACCAGAATAGTTGAGCCAGGTTTAAAAGCAGCACCTCAAAACTCCCTGGTTTCCCTCTGCAACACAGAAAGCCCTTACCGTATATACCTTGGGTGCCCGCGCTTCCTAATCCTGACCAGCAATGCAGGCTGATGCAGGTATTTTGTTTGTTTGGGTTTCTCAAACCTCTTGTACAAAATTAACCTGGGCACTCCAATTAAGACCTATCATGTAAAGTGCAATCGGGATTGGTGCCAAACCTGCCCATACATCTTTGATCAACGGTTTCGCTGTGGCAGTTGTCACCGCTGCCTTGTAAGAATGTTTACCTGCTGCAGGCAGAGAGGGGTTCTGATTTTGCAGAGACGTAAGGCTTTCCAGTGGGGTTTTTTGTTCTGTAACAACCATTTCTCATGTCTTATAATGCTTTAAGAAATGGAGCGGGTAGATTAGAGGCTTTTGTGGATCAGGAGGGGCTTTTTCTTTTTCTAGCTTTTTCTTTGTCTTTTTCTTTTTCATACCAAGTCAACTTATGTTCAGACAGGAAGAACGGGTTTCTCTGAATTTCTCTAACAGAAACCTGGAGACCGAGGCCACAGGGTTGGGACAAGCACCGCGGCACCGAGGATGGGCTACTCTCTGGCACAGATTAAAAGCACAATGCCAGAATAGCTGTAAAGAGGGCAAGAAACTAGTTTGCTTTGTAACTATAATTAAAGATAATAGGTGAGAGCGCATAGCAAGACACAACACTAATTTTAAACCGATACAGTTTATCTGGCATCTTATGATTATTTACGTACATCTTAGTCCTTTCTGTGGTAACTAATTACAAGCTGATAGGAATCAGAATAAAGAGGCTGCCAAGTATGATTGAAAAAGTAAACGAAGAGAAATTAGATGTTGCCACATTAGGATAATTTAATGTGGAAAGAGAACAGGTTTCAATCTCTTGTGATTTTCCTCCAGTCCCTTTTTTTCTGGCCTTTCACTGTCACAGCCAAGGAAACTCAGGGTGCTGTTAGGGGGTCAACCTGCAGAAGACCTCTACTTTGCATTCTCATCCTTCAAGGGCAGCAAGCAGTCTAAAAAGCCCCAATTCTCCTTATTTGAGGCACCTCAATTTTGTAATGGCAAAGAAAAGCATATTTGTTTGCAAGACATGCATTTTTCTCAGAAGATGGGATTAAACTGATAATGATGACTCCACAGCTTAGAAATGATCTCCCATCACAAGGTAAAGCAAAACTGTCTGTATTAAGTATTTTGAAAGGCATATATTTATCAACAGACCAAAATATTTTTAAAGTTAGTATAATACATAGTAATCCTCTTACTAAACCAATATCTTTTTTAAAAAAGAGAAAGTATCTTAAAGGCGGTAGCAGAAATGGAAGAGAGTTCTACTAAAAATAATATTAATAGAGAACAATAAAATTCCTATGCTCATTTGAACTATCCTATAAAGCTCCACAGCACAGGTATGATCACTGTATTCAGCTGTTTAGAATGATTCAAAGCCCCTGAAGAGTATTATTAGGTTTTTGCAAGCAATTCAACTGGACTTTTATTAGAAAGGTAAAATTAAACTAAATTGCTCAATGCAGAGTGAGAGCCCTTAAGCTATTGCTGAAAAGCATCCGTCCAGCCAAGCTAAACTCAGGCTAGCTCTAATAGAATTCAGCTAATTCATAAAATGGAAGTTTATCAGAGCAGTTTAAAATCCAAACCAAACAATAATTTATCTTTTCAAATGAGTCAAATTTGATGACTTTTAAACAAAACTCTCAGCGGGCAGAAAAATGTCCCACAGTATAACAGCAGTGCTTTATACCTCGAACATTGACACAACCTAGATTCCAAAAGAAGAGAATAGTTTTCCCTGTGTGAGCATAGGATATTTACTTTAAGCGATAAAAGATTATGTGGCTGGAAGCCCAAAGCACTTTATCTTGCGATGCCTCCAGTGTTTCCCTGAGAACTGGATGTAAGCAATGTGCCATTTGCTTTTTGGCTGTGCATATCTTTACTTTCTAAATGTTTCAATCATGTTGGCTGTTTTGGAAGAAGTAAGTTCAATGGTTCTATCATTGAAAGAAAAGTACCTTTCTTATTACTTAAGAGAAATTCAGTCATATTTATCCCTTCGTTGACAGAGGGTAAAGCTTTAATATCTCAGAATAATGGACAACCATGAACTCATCAAGCCTAGGAGCTTCCTTCAGATGGCAAAACTACGAAACAGAAGGTAAAACCCAGATTCTCAAAGCCACTGAAGCATCTAATTGCCTCTGGTGAATGTGAGCTAGTTGCATTCAGACACTTGAGGATCTGCCTAAGTGACTTGCCCGAGGACAGGGTCCCACGAGTGTCACAGAATCACAGGAATCGAATCACACTTTGGGTTGGGAGGGATGTCAGGAGGTCTGTAGCCCAACTTCCCACCCAAAGCGGGACGCCTAGGAGCCCCATATACGCCGTGCTGAATGGGAAGGTCCTCAAGGGACAAATTCCGCCTTTGCATCTACGACTCAGATACCACAAACCTCCGGGAAGAGCCAGAGCTGAGGGTAACTGCAGAATGCCTGCACTGCCAGCCATGCCTAGCCAGGCTGAGAAACCGCTTAGTTTCTCAGTAAATATTGTTTATCCCTCATGAACACAGTCTTTTGAATGACATCTTTATGTGTTGGGCCTTATGACAGTTTAATAACAAGTTTTAATTTTTTGCTCATCAGCTTTCCTGTTCATATCATCAGCATACGACAGCAGAGGATGTTAGGGAATCTAATTAGTAAACAATTCCATACTGCTGATACAAGATGAAACATTCTTAAACCGATAAAAAGAGCACTTTAATCACTGTTGAATGACTTTCAATGCCAAGCGGTTTGTGCCATGTCAGAACATAATTTGAAGAAGATTAGAGTACTATATAAAAGAATTAATGTTAACAACTTCGTTAAAAAATGTCTTAAACAATGAGCCTGTCAGTTGTCACAGACTCTCCCTGATCTATTGTGATTAACGCCCCCCCCCCCCCCCCCAACAATTTCAACTGATAAACAATGCTAAAAGCGCTGGGCAACCTAAACTTTTTTTTTTTTTCCGTACGTCTGTCAGTTGTACAGGGTGCTAATCACCAGAGCTGGGGGTCAGCCTTCTTTAACCTGCAACAAAGGCAGCGGGTTGCAATGATGAATACACAGGATAAAGAATTTGTGAGAAGCCCAACTGAATCTTTAATCATGCCTCAATGCCATTTCCGATCCAGTCAAACATTTGAAAGCTGCTAGGCAAGCACCACGCTATCAATCTTTCTAGCGTACGTAAAATTACCCGGGAATCTTGTTTTGGATTAAGTTGAAGAGTGTCTTAGTAATAAGGGTTCATCATTCTCTTCCGCAAATCATTTGTCAGTTTTGTAATACAATCTTCAACTGCAGCAGGGTGGGATTTATACAGCAGTTGCTGTTTATTTATAGTTGAGGCTCAAAGATCTCAATTATCCATCCTTCCAAAATCCTTTGTTGAGATGAAAATACTAAGTAGCTACTAGTTCATAGGCATTTATTTCATAACTGCTAGCTGTCAATTTGTAACTGATGGCACTGAATACAAATTAATATTGAATATCTTAACAGTAAAAGAAAAGGGGTTCTTGAGATACACTGTACGGTAAAACCCTCATTAATATATGTAATGCATCCGTTAGTATTCTAAGATACCATTTATGTTCCTGATAAGAAAACATATTACACAGTTAATGTTTAGTTTTCAGATTTGTCTACTTTCAAGTGCATGTTTATTTTCTAAAATTAGATTCCTGTTCTGAAGCAAGTTTGCATACCAAGCATATAAATAATAGAAACAAAGCCATAACTTATCTGTATATTTATCAACTACAAATGAATAAGATCTACTCTAAACTCTGTTAAGGGCACGCAGACACCACTAAACATTGCCTGCCAGTGAGATGGGATCAGCTTCTTTGAAAAGAAGGGTTTTATTTTCTTATGAAAAATTAAGCATAAAGGCCAGTTATCTCGGTAGCCTGAGGTTAAGTTTAGCACCGTGCATTTTAAAAGATGGCCAGTGGAAAAAGGTGAATTCAAAATGACATGAGAGGCGGGTATTTGACAAGGGCCAGATTCAAAGCAAGCAGCTCAAGTGAAATTAAAAGGCAAGTGCTTCCTTAAAATTCTTCAGGCTTTTCCTGTTTTTCATCTCAGGACTATTAGACAAAGCCAACACATCCCTAACGCAAAAATACCAGATCCACACAACGGCACTGTGAATATACCATTTATAGTGGAGTACCTCATTACACAGCAGTGTGGAGATGAGGTAGTACGAACATACTCCAGATCATGAAACCAGTGGGGTCTCCCCTACCTTCTCTGTGCCTCTGAAAAGCACCCTGAAGAGTTCAAATCCGTTCTGCTGGAGAGGGAAAAGCTTTCCACCAGCTAGCTTCAGCAAGGGTTATTTCCTGATTTGATGTGAAATCTAAAATCTCCTTGGAATAACAAACAAAATGATACGGAGCCTATTCCCACAATGATCGGTTCCAAATTGTACAAACCAAACCCTAAAGTTACAGCTGCAGTTTTCCATTCCTCGAGCCTCATCTTCACCTGGTGTAAATCAGCACAGCTCCCTTGCTTTCTCAGAGGGTCCACAGATTTGCAGTCGCTGAGGATCTGCTCCGTTGCTTGTTGCGAGCCTGACGTTGATATTCAGGGCGAGCGGCTGCTGGGGCGCGCACCCATCCAGCTGGCCAAGCTGGGCACAGGCTGGCCACAGCGGGCTGGGGGGGCCACTGCTCCAGGTTGCGGCTCAGCACCCAAGCTTTGGCTTACCTCCTGGGAGAAAACTGCCCTCAGAATGGATTTTTTTCCTTTTGGGATTGCTAGCAACCCCCTGGCTGGGATTGTGGTGCAGAGTTTTCTCAAAATATACTTATTCCTTGCTCTGTAATGTTGAAATGTTTCAGCAGATGAGTTGAATTTGTAGATTTTCCCATCAAGCCCAAATCTTTGCAGGCAACGCGGAGCGCGATGACCTCCTCTAAAAAAAACGCTAGCAAGTCTAAAATCATCATGCCCTCACCCAACCTTCAGGGTTCCCCAGTATCTGAAGTGCTCTTAGGAGCAGTCTTAAGAGCTGTTTGGTGGTATCAGCCGCAGCTGAGGCCACTCTTAGCTGAGGGAGCTACTTCTCAACTCCAGGCGTTACTTTGCTCCGTTTCCTACCAGGGTAGCTCAGAGCTGTGAGAGACAGTCACTTTTCGTACAATGCAGTGAACAAGTTTTAGTCTCGCGTGTGAGAAGACAGGAGAACTGTTCAGTTCCTGCTGCAGTCCTCTTACTCAAAGCAATCCCAGATGCACAGTTATCTTATGAGTAACACTCAGAATATGTATGTATTAGTCTCCTGTAAAAATAGGAGAAAACACGATTCCCTGATTGCTTTTTCAGCAAGGAAATATGAAATTGAGACCTGCCTTTGCTATTTTGAGTGAGTATGATAAACTGAAATCATATCTGCAGCTAAAAAAATAAAACTCTGGAGCTGCCAAATATGATCTAAGAAACAAATCGGGCTCAGCTGACTTCAGGTCCCATCTCCACCTAAATGCCAGCAGGAAAACGTGACCTGAACTGACTCTGTAATTACAGTCTTTTCAAAGGTCTCACCGAACCACATCTAAACCAGAGATTCTCAACCACCTCCCCTTCCCCCATCACCACATTTAAACCAGAAAAGCATCTCTTAGAAGATAATACAACGGATAAACCGAAATCTATAAGGTCTGCTTTTTTTTCTCGGATGTATTCCTTTTTCAATTCATTCCCAGCTACAAAGACTCAAAACTCCATCAGCTTCTCTACTTGCAAAGAATAGTTGGTTTCATGCTGCAACTTTTCTTAGCGTCATTAAGACCTTTACCCATTTACAGTATTCTTTACATACATTATAGAAGATAAGTGTGCTATGTTCTTTGAGTAAGGAAACTGCAGTAGTTCACGAAAGAGGATTTGTTTTCAACTTTTGAGGCATTAAGACCTAGTGATTATTTCAACTATTCACTATACGCAGCTATATTTAACTTACATTCTGGGTTTTAACTTTGCAAAAGAAAATGTGTCCATTGTAATAAATGTATTTTGATAATGCACCATGTTGTTTGTGTTATGCAACACCCCATATGTTCTTAATTATGACAACGATAGTGCTTGAAAACTTCCAACCTCCAACATCCAGGGTTAAACAGATTGTCTGCAATTATTCCACAGGAAAAAAAACCACCACAATACAGGACGTCAAGTCAGGAGAACTGGGGTGGTTTTCTCCTTTCAACTTTTACTTCCCTAGTGAACTTGGACAAGTCGCTTCATCTCCATGTACCTCACTTTTCCCAGCTGTAAAATGGGGAGAGTATTATTATTTACCCACCTCACAGGGGTGTTGTGAGGACCAGTTCAGATTTATGGAGTGCTTTCACGCTTATTGTTGAAAAGCACTGTGTAAGTATAAAGTGTTATATTATAAACCATTGTTAAAATGTGTCGAAGATGTAGAACAAGGTTGGCAAAATAGCTGACAAAAATGTAATTACCGTTTAAAATCATGTATATTTTTCTCTATTGTGTAAACTTAATTCTTTAACCTGTGAAGCTCTCTGTTACACCGGGCCCTGTTCCAGTGTCTTCCCTCTCTCACCCTGTTTCTTTTCGCCCAGCTCACAGAGAACTTGGCAAAAAACTCTTATCAGCCAAAACACCATTGAATTCTTCAAAAATGGATGCTTTAGAGGGAACCAGCCCCTGAAAGGGTGATCCATGGGTTCATCTCTCCTACCCTTTGCATATGCTAGAAAGAGCCATCGTGACATACCAGGGGTGGGATTCAGTTGCCTAACATGGGTCTTAAGACACCTGAGCTGCCTTAGGATATCATGCATGCTCTGCAGCTGTCCTTCAGAAGAGCACAACAATTCCCATAGGTCCAGTATTGTATTTGCCAGCCCCTCACAGATATCTCAGATAAAACCATACATTGTTTAAGATGGCACCAGACACCTATGCCCGTGCAACCTGAATGCTCTTACCACAGCACCTGCAAGCACCGTATTCCTTCCTTTTCTCAGTATCTTATTAAAGTCCACGATCAGCTTCTGAAAATTGTTTCAAGCCTGACAGAGAGCCACCTTAAGCTTCAAAAAACTTTAATGAAGCATACGGCTTCACCTTGCCCAACCAGCATTTCAACAGCCGGAGCAGCAGCACGCCCCGCAGGCTGCTCACCCTGGCCTTTTTACTCACATCCCATTTCCACGCAGATCAATTCTGCATGTTCTTCTCCTGCCTGCTGAACTCCCATTCACACCTGATTTACACTTTTAAGACATCATTGCTCCACTGAAGTGGCAGTTTTGAACGCTGCATGCAAATTGCTACGATCCAGTATTGCTTCTCTTTTCTTCTCGCAGGCTAGTATGGAGCAGCGATGCGATACTGCACGCTCCTGCTCATTTCCGGACTTGGGAAAAATCCCCGAGGAAAATTATCAATCTTCATTTCAGAGTGTAACCGGGTAAGGGTGCAATCAGGTTGACCATATTATGTTGCTGTCCATTGTTTGTCCCCTGCCCTATGTGCCAACACTGGCCAGGGGAGAGAGAAGCAAAGTGCGTGTAAGAGACAGTCCTTGGGCATCACAGCAGCACCACTGGGAGCTGATCGTACCTGAAAATCTCTGCCACTCACTTTCTGAGATTTTGCGATGTACATTTATATAAACGCGCGTCCTATCGCGACTTGTCAGCCACCGTCAAAAACGGAAATCCTGTGGAGGACATTGGAAATCCTCCTGAAACACATAACCTGCCAGCTGAGGGCGGATTCTTCTGGGCAAGGGTAATTTGAAGATTTGAGCAAAACAGGTTGTCGACAATAAACATATCCTGCCAAAAGACAGATTAGATATGCTGCTGCAACTAAATCATCAGAATAGGGCTGGCTGGTGTTTGGGCATACGTAGATGACAATTCATTGAAATCACTTCTGTTATTAACTTAGGCTGACTTGAAATGTTTTATGTTTTTGCTGTACCTGACTTTAATTATATATATACTTTATATAAATGTATGTATACATACAGTAACTGTATATGCTGTATATATTTATATAGCTTTTTAATACTATTACTAGTCAAAATTTAGACTTTTTCATATGCAGTATCGCAAAGAATGTCATCACAATACTGACATGTGGCTTCTTCGTTCATTGCACAGATAATTTTTTAGACAGACTTTCATTTTAGAGATGAGTGAAAAAAAACCACCCACACAACACAATGCTTTTTTAAGCAAGTGACCTTTTGGGACAAGTATTTAACAAGCTGTTTGTTTAGGTTTTAAAGATAAAGACTGTTTTTCATCTGTTGATACACACACACATATGCACATACACACATGGACACACACATTTCAGTAATGCAATACATTGAAAAACCACAGGGTGTTATGATGGGGACATATCGTGGTGAGAAATTAAGTACTAACTCTGTCTTCCAGAAACTAATTAAGGGAATGTATTTTGCAATAATACAGATCTAGCAAACAGGCCTCTAAAGTCTAGGCTTAGAGCTGTAAGCCAGGCACTCCTGTATTATGTATGTGTGATTTTCATAGATAGCCTGCTGTAAAGTGTGCCCTGTTAGTGCATCTTTCAGGCTCAAAGACACTGGCCTTGTTAATATTTCATTTAGTACATACTGTAGAGTCTCATTTATATTACTTCTATAATTAATGGTGATAGCTTAGGCACTGCCTTTACAAGGAGAGATCCCTGTATGTTGGTCGATGGATAATGAGAAACAATAGATATTTCATTCACCAGCAGCTTGTTGCTAGTTAGTAGGAAATTATCGTGTGTACTGTTGCTTTAATTGCCAGGGTAAATAATGCTGCCGCTGTGTTAGTGAACATTTTAAAGCACTTGATGCAAATAGACTAGAAACAAAACAAAACAAAAAAAAAATTACCTTTATATGCTATACCTTAGCATAGGGAGTTAAAAAGGTATGTCTTAAAACATTTGCGTTCTATCATGCAAATATATCTTAATATGCATGTGCTGACTATTCAACTACTGTATTTTAGGAAATACAATTATGCTGCCTTTCTCTTCTCCTATGTAGACTGTAAATAACTGTAGATCTTTCTCTTGTTTTCCTATGTAAATATATGTAAATACTAACAAGCTATGCATGCTGATATTCTAGGCAATTTCAGGTACTTTTATAATCTGAAGGCATGTACTTGAACTGGTTTGTTAAAAAAAAATCAACTCTCTCAAATCCTTTAAAGCTCATTAGAAATTAAAGATTTCTTACTAGACTGGTTCCTTCAATCTCAGTCGCTTTTTTGTTTATTTTTTTCCCCGCTTTGCCAACACTGTCTCCCAAGACCCACCACCAAGGATGCATAGTCCAAGGCTGTTTTCTCCAAAGCGTGGAGTCCTGTCTCAGGATGCGATTCACCCCCAACCGAGGATGCGCACCATTTAGTTTCAACACCAGCCCCATTTGTAAACCTCAACAGAGACTCGGAGCGGGGGGGAACTCTATCCCCTTTGCTCTGACCTCTCCTGTTTAATGATGTTTTCTGTTTCATTTTCTCAGCCCATAATCCATCAAGTAAGGGTCTAATACCACTAGTGCCAGGGCTGGGTTTGGGGGCAGACGCCGCGGCAGCCCAGAGCACTCCCCACGTCTTTGGCCGGCTCTTTGCTCGTCGGCTCTGCAGCAGTCCGGCTGCTCACTCAGACGTGCTCCTCTGTTTGAACGTACTCTTTATGCTTCTTTTCTAGCGTGCTTATGACTTTGACAGACTGTGAAAATAATTTGATAAATAGCTTGATAAATTTCCCCATCTCTTCCCTTCAGTGCTGCAACACTGTTTGTGGGAGCCTTTCAATTGAAGGAGTGTGAACAAAAATGAAATTACCTAAGCTTATAAATCAAGTCACCTCCTGCATACAGATTTGGAAGTGAGGTTTCAATTTAGCTCTCTTCTTCCTTCTTTTTTTGTTCATGTAATAAATGAAGATTCCTATGAGGAAAATGGTATGAAGAAAAAAGAGATGCATTTATCCCCCAATACGGTAAGGGAAAAAAAAAAAATCCCCTCTGCATTATCTATGGAAACTAAATGCAATGACAACTTTTTAATCGAAAGAAAACAGCTTTCATGTCTGAAGATGCTTTTTCCAGAGTAGATGTATAAGAATAAACACATTAATTGACAGGATCTTCGTGACTTTTTAAGTTCCTCAAACTTAGCTTGGTGTCTGGGGAAGATCTCTTTCCAGTCCTTGAAGATTCTTTTAAGATGAATGTTTAAAAAGCTGCGCTGACATGGGCATTATGTTCAAGTGCAAGCTGTACTATTCTTTAATAGAGGGCGTAGAAATGGTTCATAGGATTATTATCTTTCTACAGACAAAACCCATTACCTTCACACTAGGAGGGAAAAGCTAGTTTTTAACTTATATAAAACGGAATCAATTATCAATATCTTTGCATGGTTTCCCGGCCCTGCTGGAGAGCAGTCGCAGAGCTAAACACACAGAGCCATTTGGCAAAAGGGCTCCTTCCTATGCTGGGCTTCTTGTTACACCTTTCATTTAATAAAATCGCATCTGCAGAAGCAAAAATAAGTAGTAACGATTTGTATGCAGGGCTTCCACCCTGAATGTCACAAGAGGAGACAGGAATCGCATTTGCAGACTGTTCGCCTGGCTACTGTTACTTTAGACTTCTTCCCAGTAAAAAGTGAACAAGCAAATAAAAAGCAGTCATCGATGCAAAGTCAAATGCAGTGGCAAACAGCAGTACAGGTCAGAGCATCCATACAGCGTGTTATCTTTGGTGTGGAAAAAAAGTGCTCCTTTAGCAACCTCTGCCATGCAATCCTTACCATCCAGCCTCTGAATAATCCTTTTGTTGGCTTTACCAGTGGCTTTTCACAGTTTCCGGTGAGAAAAAGGAAAGACGGAAGGTTAGCGGTGGCTTTTCGTGGTGAAAAAGTCCACACACATCCATCACTTCTTAAACTACTACAAATAAAAGTCTTACGTCTTTCGGTAGACAATGTCTAACCTCCTCCAACTGCGTCCCTCAGCAGAGAGATCGATAAGTGCATTAGCCACCCTTAAAAAGCTGTGTCCCCAGCTACTTTACGAGCACATGCAAACTCAGATGCACATATAGGTGCAGTATGTGCAATGTATATAAAACATAATACTCTAGAAGCTGGTAATGGTGTTTGGGAAGGAAATGTTCATTATTAGACTCTTATCTGTTTATCCCATTCATGAGATCTGCTTCTA
Organism: Haliaeetus albicilla; assembly: GCF_947461875.1. Lineage (NCBI taxonomy): Eukaryota > Metazoa > Chordata > Aves > Accipitriformes > Accipitridae > Haliaeetus > Haliaeetus albicilla. The sequence goes on from NC_091492.1 coordinate 6,710,046, forward strand.
CAAAGCGCATAATGATAAATGGCACATTTGCAAATTATCTTCTGAGTGCTGATGAGAAATCAGCAACCTGCAAGTTACCGTGACTCTGAATGAGTACACTCCACTGCAAGTCTCGTTTGCTGAGCTGCCTGCCAAATGAGTGCATTAGTATATTAGGAATCTAATAAATTGACTAACAAGCATTTGATGAAAAATAGCTGTACCATCCGTTACAGTTATCATCACAGCCAACGAGGCTACTGGGGTTGGGGTTTTGAAGGCACCAGCTGCTGATAAAAGAGATGTTGCCGTGCTGTGCCACGCTCTCAGTGGCGTCTCCCTCGCTAACTGTGAATCCTAACAAATTCTCAGCAAGACGTAGGACGTTCTTTACTTAAACTTCCCTCTGCTCCTTCATGACGCTTAGGAGGATTTAAACCACTGCAGCCTTACTCAGTCCCGTCTTTCCCCTTTCCACTGCAGAAAGTAGGATGCTGGGATGGTGAGGAAAACTCTTCTGACAATCCAGCACTGAATGAGTTTCTCCGCCTGGGAAGGAGCTGGAGGAGACACTTTCTGTTATATGGCTCAGCACTGTTCAAACATCTGAGACTGTGTTCGCGTTCGCAATCTGTAAACTCGAAGCTTGTTAATTATGATCACAAACATGAGGCTAAAGGACCAAGAAGGCTTTGGCTATATTCACATTCAGCAGAGAGGCACCGCGTTATTTAATGTCACGCAATCAAATTAGTTTCAGGAGTGGCTCAGAGTCCTACTTCTAACACAGGGTCCTTGTGGAAAAATTAAAAGTCGGGAAATAAATCTTCATACAGCATTTCACCTGTGTCATTCAGTGCTTTGCTGGATGTTTAAGAAGCCCAATTCCTTTTATGAGTAAACCCAATGATCCCCCCTCGTGCAAACATCCTCCTTGTCTTGGAAGGAGCAAGCACCCGCCACGTTCAAACCCACAGGACCCGCAAACCTGAAGCAGGGTAATTAAACCCCAGGGTTAAGTGTATCCAGAGCCCTGTGGGAAGGTTTGGCCGCTCTCCCCAGCAAGCCCCGCACAGCCCACCCGATGCACTGTGGGTGCTCGCCACTCCTCCCGCCGGCACCGGGGAGAGGGCGGCACATGGCAGATCGCAGCTACACTCTGTCCTGGCAAAGCCTGCGTGAGTAAATTATGTCTTTTCAGGCTAATTCTAGTAAGAGCAATATAGCCTTACGTTCAAGTTTCAGAAATCTTCTGCGTGCTGCTTAATTTGTTTAAAGTAGAGCGAAACCCAATTCATTATAAATGCCCACTTATCGTCTGCCGACAAATTCCAGCGAACGCTTTAAAACTGTACACGCGTAAGAAAAGCTCCTTCTGTACCTTCCCAAATTGCATTTCTGCTTTTACCTGAGACATTTGCAAGATCCCCCAACTCTGTCAACAGTCGCTCTCCAGTTTTGTTTAGCTTATCATCAACAGACTCTGCTTTTGTGAGTGGACAAGTCATTTGAGTGTGCACCACAGTTATAATGGCCTGAGTGACAGCTCAGCCAGATAAACACGAGAGAATAACAGACGTAGGAACAATCTGGGTATTCATTTTGTCCGTTCAACCGGGTTGAAAGGATTTGCCAGCCAAGGGCACAACACTTCAGGCTAATTTGCTCAGCCAAAGCACTGCCGGAGTGTAAGGCTGCAAGCAGAAGACTGATGTTAGGGAGATCGGCGTCCCCAGATGAGGTACTTATTATTCACCTCTGCCTCATGGGAAATGAAAGCACTATTTATTCAAAGCATCCATTTGAAACAGGAAAACATATAGAAATGAACTTTGTTACAAAACTTGAACCCTTCTGACTGCTTCCCCACTTCTGCATTAATTCCAGCTTCTTGTCCTCGTCCATGTCGTCCTGCACACTGCAGCATTTCTCTTTCCTTGCTTCTTCTTTCCCCCTATACGTCTGCTTCTCCTTTCCTTCTCACATGCTTTCCTTAGCCTTGTCTCCTGCTTCGCAGTTGTGATCCTATGTCTGACACCGGGTACCTTTTCTTTGCCGTTTGTCTTCCATTTTAATGCTATACCCACTCAGCCTTGCGAACCTCAGAGGCTCAACTCTACTTTCACAGTGTCTGGTATAGAAGTGGGTGCCCAGGATACCCTGGCTGTGTCTCACACACTAAATGCACTCTGCGATCTTTTAGCCGATATTAGCCCCGTATTCCGCCAGGAGCCACATGCTAGCAATGCGCCGCATCCGTCACCACACGGTTAGTTAGGGAGCCGAGCAACGTGGGACCAGTGAAGTGACGGTGCTGTCCTTGTTAGGGAAAGTTGTCTCTTGCACATTTGGAGCATCCTGTGTTCAGAGCGACAGAGCCACAAGTCCACCTGCTAATCACGTAAAAATAAATGATGGGTAGAACAGCAAGCTTGTACTAAGAAAAGGTAAACACCGCTCTGACATATTCCCTCAAGCAAGCAAACAAAATAATAGCAGTTTACAGCGGAGGTTTGCAAGTTTGCTCCCATTAATTAAGTTCCATTTTCCAGAATGTTGAGTTTTAAGTCATTTTCTCCAGGACTGATTTCAACAACTCTTCCCTCCCACCGAAGAGCAAAGGCCAAAACCCGCTCTCCGTGAGAGCAGCAGGACTCTACCGGCTTCAGCAAACTGTGGAGCCGAGACACGAGGTGTAGCGGTGCCGTGGTAAATCCCTGAGCATTTTAGGAGGCAGGCATCCCTGAGGAGCGCCCGCAGCCCCAGCGCGGCGGGCTGGGAACAACGGCCCTCGCAGAGGTGACGCACCAACAGCCTCAGACACATCACGGGAGGAATGTAAAGTGCACCTGACATTTCTTTTGATCTACTCCTAAGAAGCATTAAAAGGCACATTAATGTGCTGCTTTAGTGCGTGTTCAATGTGATAGTTGGAGACATAACTGAGCCTTTCACAAAAGTCTAATTGGGGAGAAGAATAAACTTATTGTTTCCTCCTCTGGACATGCACCCTAGAACATAGGCAGAGTTGACATTTGCATGAAGTTTGTTGCTGTTTTGCATTTTAAATCCAGGCATGCTAAATGTAGGTTGAATGATCACTTTGGCTATTATTAGGAAATCAGTCCATGTCCAACAGTAATTCTACAGACGCAGTAACTGATACTGTCCAGCGGCAAGTTTCTCTAATGCTACTAGGCACTGACATTCAAATATACAAGTGTGTATGCGTATATTTACACACATATCTATATATTGCTCACTTAAAATACCAAGTGGACACTAATAAAGTATCTGAGCGTGCAGCAACCTACAGCTGCCTTTCATGCAATTGTTTCGTACTGCTCACAGAGATTCTCACCCACAAATCATACTCGCGTTTAGTAACAGAGTTTTGTACATTGAGATAATGATACTTCTTGACCTCATCAGACTATGAAGCACCTTTGCGTCTCTGTGCTTTCAGCTGCCATGTCAAATTTCCTTTGCTCTTTTAAGACAACCACACAGTGAACAAACTGCAACAACAAACCAAGTAACAAAGAAAAAAGGAATGTAAAAAGAGAACATTCCTACCCAGGTTAATCAATAGCAGAATAAAGGAAGCAAAGAAATTCAGCTGTAAGTTCCATAATAGAGGTAAGGTGAGGAACGACATTGCTGGGGCATCCTAAATTTTGCTGAAGACTGCTTATTCCTTGCTCCTATTTCTATCAGCTTAGGTGTATGTTTGCACATCTGGCCAGACCTATATTCAGCCGAACTCCATTTTCTTCTCTGTGCAATGCTCTTTCTTACATCTGTTATGCTGATAATTTATGTGTCCCTGATTAGCTCTATGCAACACCCTCAGTGCCTTATCTCTGGAAGGATTAGAGGGTTTATGCTGCCTTCTTCATTTGTCTGCAGCACTTCTTTCCAGCCTCAGCTAGGCTCCTTGGATAGCATTCTGTGCTGCAGTACTAATGATGCCAATACTGTTATACTAAGACATGCACCTCTTAAACTCTTTTGGCAAAAGACAGTCTAATCTGCGAGAGCCATTAGCTTCCTTTTCCTGAAGCTCTCACTCAATCTAGCCACAAAATTGTAATGCAAGGGTAGGGGAGGCTGAGAAATGGAAGCCCAGAGAGCTCTGCTGCTCAGCTCGGTGTCCTGGCACTAACCGAAAAGGATGAACCTGCGCTGCCAATGCATGCCAAGTCCGCTGCAAGAAAACAGTGTGTCCTGATCAAGTTAGGCGGGTAAGATAAAAGAAAGGATTAGGGAAAGCAACTGCTCTGGGTACATAATAGATGGATGCAGAGGTCTTCCGGATCACACAGGTGGAAACCCATGCAATTCTGTTCTTTTTGTACGATATTTATAAAACACTGTCAGTTAAAGCAACTCCCTTTCCAAGCCCACACATGCCACTCAATGCTTCAAAACCACTTTGAGGCTCTTCCTACCCCAGCTTTTGGGTGTCCACATTTTTTCTGGACAATAGCATGATTTTCTGCTTACAAACAAGCTAACATCATTTCCACCACAAAGACAAAAGACAGTTTTTCTTTGGGCTATTCCTCTGGCTGTTGTTCAAGATCATTTCTGATGAACCCATCTTGAAAAGTGGGAAAAGGAGGGAATCCTACTGGAACTTCAATAAATTGTTTGTCCTACATGATAAAATCTGAAATACAAAACAGACTTACAGAAAACTCCAGGATTTCAGCTAGAGTACACAAGGGGTTTGTAGACCTTTCTTTTAAATCATCTCCTTAAGTAGACCTTTAAGAAGCAACCAATGTTGAAAATTCAGCTTTTGCAATATTCGGACCCGTACCCCTTCCCAAAAACGCAGCCAAAGCTTTCCTGAGGCAACACCTAAGTTGCTCCATCCAGAGGCCAGGGCAGAGGAGGGACGTGAGCGCAGCATCTCCTGCGCTGCCCGGCCGTGGCTGCAGGAGGGAAGGGAGACGTGCATCTGCGGAGCCTGGGGAGCTTCTGGGCTGGAGAGCTGGAGCTGCACGCACCTCCACGGTGTGAACGTGCACGTATGCTGTCACTCAAAGAGCGAAACACATTATTTCGACAGGATACACATCTATCCTGCTCCCTCCAGTAGGAGGAATGGAAACGTGCCTGGCTTCCCAGCAAATGCACAGAAGATCCTTTTCAGTCGATACCAGCCAGTTGACTCTATCTCAGCATTTTTCCATTTGCTTCATACAAGTAAAAATGATGGTCTGTAACAAGATCTCTATCCCCTGTTTTGCCACAATGCCATATCCTTCTAGGAGAATACTCTTCTGACAATAAATTTCTATTAAAGTGCAATATGCTCTTAAGTGGCATAATCTTTTTCAGTTGGCAACATGTGAAATATATTTATGTTCTGTCCAAATGCTGTATTAGAGCTGTACTGTCTAACTCTCCTTACATACTTTTGATCACTTTTTTCAGCCTAGTTAGATTATAGAAGGAAAAATCACTCAGTGGCGTAAATGATACATACCTAAAGGATTTTTAGCTCTTACTTTCTGACAAGTCCAAAAGTGAATTTGCTGCAAAATAATGAACTTAAGTGACCCCTGCTGACTTCTCAAGGAATGACATACCATAGGGAGTCCCATCTATGAAACGAACGGTTCAAGTACAAAATTAGTCCACGTGTCTCAGCTCTTTGTACTTTTTCTTGGAAAAGAATCATTCTTCAGAAAGTTACTGGTCATCTGAAATGGTATCATAGTCTACAGTTTGGGATGATCCATCTAATCATGAAAAAAAAGGATAAAGGGTCAGATTTGAACTCTTGCAGAAGCCAGACACAGTTAATTTGTTTTCCAGGAGTATTATCAGTTAAGCATAGCTTGAATCTGAATATCTTATATCTGCCCACATATCTGGCTGGTGCCTTCTGGCCTTCTGCATGATGTAAGGGGCTAATAAAAGGTGGCAGCCCTTGATGTCAGATAGTTTGTCTCTGCCTCATTTAATCATTCTGAATGGAGTGATGCTCAAACCCAACTTGCATTCACTATCAGTCTGCGAGAGGGCTGCTGAGAGCTACTTCTCAGCAATCAGTTCGAACCCTTGGCAAGACATCTGTCAAGTACACTTTAGCATCCCCACAACCTCGAAGTAAGAGAAATGGTCTTCTCAGTTTAGGTGCGATATTAAAGGTGGTTGACAGAACTCTTACATCCCGCTGCCTTTTCTCTCTACGTCTGCAATCCTGATCCCATTAAAGTCAGTGGGAGCCTTGCCATTGACTTCAATAGACCCAACATTACAAACATAGTGTTCAAGATGGAATAAACACAACTGGATTACTCTCAAACTCATTGAAAACCTGAAATCCTATTAGGTTATCGAGGTATCTTAATACTCGAGAGACACTTGAAACTGCAGAGGCTCAGGCATTTCACACAAAACCCAGGATGTGTCCAAATGAGGTGGCAGCACTGCTATTGTGCTCATTAAACTCTTAAAACACAGGAGTTAGGCTTTCAGCACAAATCATGTTGTTAGGTCCAGTTGACTAAAGCACAAACTTGATCAGAACATCTACACTCCAAACAAAAGAACTGCAAGTTCAGATGAACTTTCTCAGACTTCTCATGACCTCATTTGCAGTAGAGTTATAACTGGTTGACACAACCTAATTGCAAATGCAAACGTTTATCCAATAAGAGAGCACACTTCAAAAAAAAAAAAAAGGAAAAAGTTACCATCCAACTTCTTTTTCTGTGTCAGTGTTTACACAAACCAAGGTATCACATGTGCTGAAAATAAATGGCGAATGTGTCATAAGATGTATAAAACAATCTACTCATGCAGGCATATGCTACAAATGGCTTAAAAGCATCCAGGTATTCTTATAAACTGCAATAGCAGGTAAGCTTTCCTTTTAATTTTTCTTAGACTAGGTGTTCGTGCAAGTTATGACCAAGAATTTAGCACATCCATTCAAATTATACCTAAAGCTCTAAATCCAGCACAGCAGTAATTTTCTAGTCTTTCATACTTCCCAACTTAATGAAAAGAGACATTAATGTCCCAACCATAGATTAATTAGATGGAAACATTAAGAATTATTTCCCAGGTATCTTTTGCTAATACACATATTATCATTGAACACTACCAACCCTGTTTGGAAGGTTAATGTTATTTTGGAAGAATATTTACAGTATCAGTGATAGAAAACCCAATATCTAAAAAAATATTTTCCACCTGCAGCTATCTGTCATCCGTCCCACACAAGCTTTGAAAGCTTTCCACTATCTGTCAAAACACAGGTTTTGATGCAATAAAGACTGTAATTATTGAGCATTTACAAGAAATAATATTTTCCCTCTGGTACGTGTTATAACAGTTGTTAACATGCACGTATGAATACTAATGCTCCAAGCCCACCTATACTCTTCACAAATGATAAGGATTTTTTTGAATACTGATATAAAGGCAAGTATAATAAAAGAGCAAGATAAGCCTGAATACAGGTCTTGAAAAGTAAACGTCAATCAGAATAAGGTTTTTAGAGGCATAAGAAGTTGATTTGAAGTAGAGTTTGGAAATAAAGCTGACAATTAGATCCAGGGATATAAACAGCACTTCTTTTGTGTTGAAAAAAAAAAAGATCCTTTTGCAACCAAAAACAAGGCTACAAGATATGTGAAGGAAACAATACTGAGTATGCATCAAAACAACTCTGCAGATGCCATGCTAGCAGATGGCTTAAGCTGACTGAATTACTGTATAAACATTTAACTGAAAGTTTGATTTTATAAGTGTGGAAATTATACGAAACAAAAAGAAAATGATTCTAAGAAGCACTTAAATTAGTAATTTGTAATTTTCTCTGCTAAGATGGCAGAGCTCTGCTGCTTTGCAAGAGTCCTTTGAAGAGGGAATTCTGGAAATCTCTGAAAGAAATTGCACACCGTAAAAGGGAACTCATAAGAACAACACAAAACTAAGCAAGACACTTAAAGGTAAATATATACCTTTCCACTGCTGTTGCAGCTCGAATCCATTCCAACTGCAAGTTAATAACAATCTACACCCCTCCCCACTCTCCATTTCCTCCTTCATGTCTAGATAACAAAGGCTGCATCTCTCTGTTTATATCTCAGCAACTTCTACAGCAACAGCTTGTCGTGTCACTTGGGCTCAATTGTAATGTGTGGGCAGGAAGGGCACAAGAGAAAAAGGCTATTTGTGCATAGATATCTTCAACAAATACCAATCAGAAGGTGGAAGGACAAAAATATACAGGAAAGAGAGAAGAATTAATGCAGAAGTAATGCGGCTTCTTGCTACAGTGTATAGGCTGGATAAAATAGAGTATCACTGTTGAACTGATGGGTTTGCCCTGATTAATGCTTAGACATGTGTTTCAGATGAACGGTTTCTATCATTTTGCAAAGAAATAACAGTGCAAAACAGGAGGCTGATGATGGGCACGGGGTCTTTCTTTACTGAATGTCAAAACAATCTGTCCTCAACCTTTCCCAAAACAGTGACAATTTTTTCTTCTGGCTTTACTGGTCAGCAAGCAGACCCCGAATGGTTCTAGCACCGAGTACTGTGACGGTGTCAAACCTGGCCCTTTGAACACGGTGTTATTGCAGCACCGTCGGCGTTAGTCTGCACAACATCCTCTTCAGACTGCTCCATAGTAAACATAACCACGACTGCTGCTTACGCTGCAGGTATTTAGACTTCACCACTCAGAGGACTAACTATTTTACATTCCCTGCTTCTGTAAAGCCATTACTTGCTGTTCCAGAACTGAGATGGCAATTACACTGGGTGCAGATAGTACTAATAAAAGAGTCAGTCAGCTTCTTCCTCAAAACCTCTGTTTTCCCAGCTGTCCACATTCCAAATTCCCCATTTGGCATAATGATCAAGAAGAGCTAATAACTCCCCCCTTTAAGCAGTTTCATTGTGCCAAGAACAAAATAAATTATCATCCCCCTTACATCCTAATACAGAACAATTTCTCATAAGTCTTTCCTCCTGATCTTCACTCTTTTTCTCTTCCCACTCATTCCCTTGCTTATATCTCCTTTCCTTCCAGTTCATCCATTCCAAACCAACCACTTCTCTGCCTGGGATTCCCTGATATCGTGACACTGAGAATCTGGAGACCAAATCGATTTAAGAATTACCATGGTGGTTCAAATCCACCTCATCCTGCTGGGTAGAATTTTAAAATCTTATAATCAAAATGTTATTCTCTCCAACTTATACCTGGTGTTGACCTCAGAGAGGCAAAGGTGAGAAAGCCCCTTGTTGACGGCAGTCCATGGGCAGCTCCGGATTCTGATCCCACGGGTGATTTCACTAACTAACAGATCCACTTTGTCTAGCTTCCCTCTCCACTTTCCTTTCTGTTCCCATTTTCTCTACAATCTTTCTGACTTTCCTTTCTCTGGTTTTATGAACACACCAAGCCTAACTCCAGAACTGGATTCAGGATTTGTATTTCTCTAATGTTTGACTACAAAATGCAGAAGCTGGGGCTTGTTTTAAATGTTTTCATACTGGAAAAGCTATTAAAAAACTTATTTTAAAGAAAATAAACTCCAACACTTTGATTGAATAAACTGAAAATCTGTATTAAAATGCAAAGAAAATTACACTGGCTTAGGGTGGGCCTTAAACAAAGAAGGGACACAGTAAACAAAACACTTCATGTATAACCTACGATGATGAACATTGTGACAGAGTGATGAAGTTCCACAGCATTGTCCACACGTGTGAAACCCTGTCTAATTAATATTTGATGAGAAATATATTTGTTAACAGGATAGACTTACAGTAATCAAACTATGATTGATCTATAAACACACTAACAAAAACCATTCCCGCATGATCTTTGCCTGCTTAAGCAAATTAGCTCTAAATAAACAAGTAGTACACAGACCTAAGGAAAATGTTAACTTGTAAATCGCCTGTCTATCTCTTCTCTCCTTGAATGTTCTTGAAACTGTAGGGCAGAATTTTGTCATGACTCGGGTCATAAATCATAATAGAAAAAGAATATTTAACTGGAATTCCAGGGATTCTGCTACAAAGAATTTAATTCAACAGGCTACAATTTTTTATTCTGAATTACTTTAAATACCTTCTCTGGGTACTTTTTACCTGCTGGTGTACTGGAGGAGTTAAAAAAAAAAAAAAAGGTTTTGTGGAAAACTGAACTTAGATTCTCATGGCCAGGCACATTAACAGGATGGTCATTCGCATGCACTAAAAGCACATTTAAACCTTTCTTGTTTCCTGAGATGATCAGAAAAAGAAATTCAGATGAACTTTGCATTTTGGAACAAGCAAACCTCCATGCAAACCTCCCTCTGTTTTTTAGGATAATAGAAGTCGGTGCATTTCTTCCACCATTGTAGGAGCTAAAATGCATTATTAAAACCTATAGTTCAGCTACAGTGTCGTAAATCACCACCGCTATCCAGGTTCTACATTTTAATTTCGCTTCAATCAGAAACAATTATTCCGCTTGCCATCCCCGGCCTCTCACTCAGCACCGGGGAAGGAATATCTGCTGGTGATGCTACTGCCCCGGGCTCCCACAGCCTGTCCCCAGCACCCCTCCGCCAGCCGCCGCTGCACCGAAACCATCCAGTTTCACCGTGGTCAAGGAGCCCAACCTCGCTCCGCTCGTCCTTTCTACAAGAAAGCTGCGTGCAGAAACGAGCTGCACGTCCTGAGCAGGACGACGCTTGCTTGCGGCACGCGCGGGGATCACCCACACGAGCCGGGGACCAGTTCGGCTGGGGGACTTGCCATCCGCAACCGGGATGCACGGCCATCCCCGAGGCGAAGCGTGCCGGCGCTCAGCCTCGCCGTGAACTTCCGTGACACGCAGGTTGGGAGGTAGCACACATGGGAACAGACACAGGCGTAACCACAGGCTTATGTGCAGTGACACCGGTGTCATTTACATGTCCCGTATACTTAGAAATCTCTCCTGGCAATGGAGAGCGATGAAATCCTGTTGTACAAGGTGTATTGCGTGTGACAACTGAAATTACAAGCAACGTCGCCGAACCATGCTTTGAAAAGCTTCTGTAATTTATATCTGATTGACAGATTTTTACAGAAAAGACATGCATTATGCTTACGATAGGAACATACAGGGTAGAAAACAAAGCCCTCATATTTCCAAACAGTCCAGGCCATGGTTTAACAAGCAAAATAGGTGTTGGCTACAGAGCGCCGGCAATCCTAACTTGTGTTGGTTTGCCGCCCACGCTTAGCTGAGTCATCCCAGTGGCTCTGCATGAGTAAATGCTTACCAACACAAGGACTGCAATGAATTCCTCCCCAGTTCAGAGCTTAAATTCAACTTATTCTGAAACCAACAACTACGACAGCGTGGGAGAAAACAGGATGCCCACCCCTCTGCCTTTCATAGAGCAGAAGAGATAAAGGAGGAAACCAATGTATGATGAAATGATGTACGTTTCTCATTAAGAAAAGTGACAATAGCAACAGACTTTTAAAAAGTCTATTAGAAACAAGACAGAGCCTTGACCCAGATAAAATTTAGCTAGTTGTGAACAGGGAGACTCTCCTCAGCAGCAAGCTATGGACAGGGTATTCTCCTAACTACACCCTAGTTTCTTTGGGGTGAGGACTTGTTGTCATCCATGTGCTCAGTGTCAAGCTCCTAGGGCATCTTGATGTCTAATGTACATTTATGTTTCACGCTGCTGTGTAACCAGGAATAACTACCATGCTAAAAAGGGTAAATTTCTGTGGGTAGATGGCCTGGATGAAATTGCTTTGGGGAGCCAAGCGTGCTCATGTAGAGTACATTCAGAAGTCCTTTATTGGCTGCTTCCGTGTCAGGTAGAGATGTTAGCACCTCTGCCCAACGTCTTGCTGCTCATCATTCCCTGTCCGCCAGCAGTTACCACCCTACGCTATCTGCAGCCCCAGCTGCTCACCTAATCACTCCAGACTTGTTTCAGTTAAAGATCGCCTTAGCAGAGACCTATTATTTAAGCTGCTGAAGATACCAGGCTTACTTTGCAAGAACTACGTTAGGGCAACGGTGGCAGCAGTTCTGTCAGAGCGATCGTGACGTGCAGCTTGACGTGAGCTGGGGGCAATAAGCTTTTTGGCAGACACAACCCCCGTCAGACAACGATGCATGAACATAGCCTTAGAGCTTCCTCAGACATCTCTGCAGTATTAATGACAATATCCAAAAATCACCCTGGTGGGATTGAGCACGCGTGAAAGCTCTAATAAGTTAAAACAATAGCAGCAAAATTCTTGTTCAAAAAAGGAAAAATAAGGGAGCTCCAGTAGAAAGCATTATAGGAACAATGAATTTAAAACAGACTGGGCAAACTCCTGCATTTAAAAACTCCTGTAATAAGGTGATGCCTTATCCTCAGTACTCTAAAATTATCAACTGCTTATGCTATCTACACTACAGAAATGACACACAGTGTCACGTACAAGTGGAGGAACTTCCAGGAGGCACAACAGGCCATTTTCTGCTGTTGTTGGCTTGGGCTGGCAGAGCACAGATAAAAGTTCAGACTGCTCAATGGCCCAGAACTCACTTAAAGAGTCAATTGAAGCCATGGCAGAAACATCATCACCTTCTGTGAATGCTGGGCAAACTGCACCAGCGTGGTTTGAAGTTGATTTCTCTGCCTTTCAAATAAAATAGCTTGTGAATTGATTAGAGGTAATAGAATTATTGGATGTTAGCAAGGAAGGGGATTTAAGGAAGATGTAATGACACCATCAAAGCTTTGTTGGGTTGCTTTTATTAGCCTGAATCAGCTTAGAGCAGTCCTGACACTAAGAGGTTAGAGGAAGTCTGTTACAGGCTTGCCTATGGGATGAATGCATAACAAAATCCTTTCGTAAGGGGAAAAAAAAAAAAAAAAAGGGAAAAAAAATCCCAGAGACATGCACCAAAAAAGAACGACAAGTACAGTACTTTAACAGGGAAAATTTCCTCAGAAAGGAAGCAAGCAATGAGGCTAGGAGAGGAATAAATGGTGTAGAAATGACAATCGCTCTTCAGTCAGGGCCCATGACTGCACTCACTGCTGATAAGATCCAGCATGTGTCAGTTGTCAAGTGTCTCTTGTCACACTTCAATGTGAACTTTACAGCGAAAGGGGGACAAGAGGCAGTGAAGGGGAAAATGGCACGGCTCAGAAGGACTTGTGCACTCAGTGTGAAGCCATTTCAATTTTATATTCTAAAGGACTTTGTAGGTGATCCCATGAATGCAATTATTCTCACCTAATAAAAGCAACATATGCTAAGACAATTAAAAGATTTTATTATACATCTATTCATTGTATTTAGTTTTAGACAGCAGATAAACCTAATTTGAAACAAGATGTTTGCAAGGCAGGAAGCAGAAATAATCATAGTCTGTATCTATAAGAATGTTAGTGCTTCATTATATTCTTTATATAAAAAGCTGAATTAATAAAACCTTCCTCTACTAATGACAGTTTCACCCAGCAAATGAACAACCTAATTACAAAGCTCTCATTAAAACAGCATAACTTTTGACTTACGGTGTCCAGTTTGGTTGAGTGTACATGGAAGTGACTTTATTACCCCTCAGGAATGTCTATTTGCAGACGTATTCCTACTCTGAAATAAACCTCACACCCTCACCGCTCCACCAAGACATAAAGGTAACCCCTCCACTTTGGGTAGAGATATACTATTGTCCTGGGGGTCGGCCAGCTGAGTTACTCTAGACTTGCAATATTGAAAATAAACCTATGAACTCCAGAAAATAATTTCGTCTCGTCTGTAGTTTGCAAAGCAAAGAAGATTTTGTGCTGTCAGACCACACCAGGGCTTAGAGCTGCTTCAGAATGAACTTGGCATCAGTGTTAATTTTGGAGAGCAAAGGAAACATTTCTGAGTAGAGGATAAGCTCATAGGTGAAGTTTCCTAGCAGACCTGGAGTGGAAGCTCTGGTGCAGCCAGTCACTGTGGAAGTGAGAAAGTCGTGGGTAATTATGGCAAGATTTGCATATGACCGCAGTGACTCCCCTCATTGAGGCAAATGAAGGGTAAAAAGGGACTCTGCTGCTGCGAGCCTACCAGAATTAAGCAGAAATCCAACACTTCATGCATAACTAATATTATTATTATTGTGTCACCTAAAAATCTCATCTACACAGCAAACAGCAGTTGTAGATGGGTTCAATCCAGTTCAGCCCCACATAGCCGGGGGTACCAAAGGCAGATACTGCATGTGAAAAAAATCATTGAGAACCCGTCCCTTTTTTTCTCTTGCCAAAGGAGCAATGTTAGCAGACACCCCCTGTCAGGGCTCTACCTGAAACCACAGTCATGGCATGAAGATAAACTGCAGACAAATTCCACATTCGCAGAACAAATTTTTGATCCTCTTAATCTTAAAACAAGGGAAACGGAGTCAAAGTGACCAGTTGCAAGCCAGCTAGCAGCAACCAAAACTTCAGCGTGGGGCTAACAACCTTTCACAGCTGACAGTTAGCTCTCTAAATTCATGTGAGAAATACTGTGAAAATCCATTAACGGTGAAAATAAAAAGGAAAAGAAAAGGACTTAGAGAACAAGAAGGTAAAAAAGAAATTAAAATGTGCATTTCTTTGGTCTCCCATAGCATCCTGGGTCAGGTACAAGTTCGGTGAAACCCATCACCGCAGCACAGAGATGTTCTGTTTGTCTGGTTCTGGTAGGGTAGAATGAAACGTCTATTCTGGGATGGCAGAAGAGAAGCAGATTAAAGGGGCCTGCTGCACCATGTGGGGAATAAGCCAGCTCCTGGCACCTCTCCCCCCAGTTCTGGACAACTGTGTTAAAGCATTACCGCTCTACCTGCTCACAGCATGGCTCGCAATTGCAACTGCAACGACACAAGTGAGTTTTCTGGCATGAAATTAAAGACCCACTTGAATTTCTGCCACAATGTCTGTACTTTGTTAGACCTATTTTCTTTTCCTTTGGGTGAGGGTAGAAGAAGAAGTATCAGTATCAGCCACCTACAGCAGGTACTCCAACTTGGGTACTGATACTGATACTAGCTACTGTAACTGAGACTTGCTATGAAAGAAAAAATGGATTGAGACTGAAAATTCTTAAGCCCTTAAAATAATACCTCCTCACTAATGGAGGCACAGTACGATTTAACTGTACAGCATCGCACATATGAACCCACCACAGGAATTTTCTCTGAGCTGGTTACCGTTCACATATGGAGATACTGGTAAACTCGGTGCTATAGGTTTTATATCATGCAAGTCGTTTCTTTTGACTTGCCTTCAGCAAGAATGAGAAACGATAAAACACAGAGTCAGGAGAGCGCCCTGACTTGGGGAGTATCGGATGAAAGTTTCATCTTGAGAAAAGTACCATAATTGCTGAGCGCAGGTTTATAAATACTATTTGACTAACGATTTAGAACAGTGAAGCAAATGGAAAGTGTACCTAAACCTGACAATCATCAGCTATTTTCCCACCGGTACTTGAATACCTATGAAGCGAAAATAACACCAAAGATCTGGCTAGCATGAACCATGACTCATTAATAATACAGATATTTATCAGCATCCTGTCATAGATACCCTTAAAAAATAACTGTGAATCCCATTTAGCATAGATCCTTTCCCTGGCTGCTGGTATCAAAAAGTTTATCCTATTTAAACTTTGGACTATGATACAACGCAGGAACTCACTGTTTTACCTTCCTGTCCCAAAGAGCAACTCCAGGGGATCCCACTAAATGAAGCCCCCCTTTCTTTACGCCAAGGACCTTTAAAGAATATCAAAAGCCAGATTTTCTTCAAAGGTTGTAAACACTTCTTTTTGGAAGCATCTCAAGCGTTCATGTTGAACTTTAAATCTTTTTTTTTATTTCCTTAATGCTTTTTTTTCTCTTTTATTAAAGCCACAGTCCTCTATCCTCCTCCCTTGCGGGAAGGATTTCTTTATTAAAACCTGCATCATTATTCCCTTGTCCCCACTGCTCCCCATCAGCTCACAGGCCTCTATGCTTCTTTTAAAAATAAAAACGTGCACACAGGTGCAAAAGCTCGATGCAGAGCATAATGCGGATCATACCTTAAAGGAAGCAAAAAACTCTCTGCAAACTGACTTTACACTGCGTGTGTGTGATAAAAACGTAGAGTCTGGTATTAACCTTCCACCCTAGTCTTTGTTTGAATATACAGATTTGGAAAGGAAACATATGGATCTCTCATTACTCATATAACAAAAATCTCTTTTTTACTTGGCACTTCTTCATGATTATAAAGTGGATATGTGATGTGCAATGATACTTATTAAGAGGTCATACTGCTAGTATTTAGATTTAGTCATATAGTTGTTGTATGCAGCATTGTATCTGGTAAGCATCTTACACAATGGAAAGGTATACCACACAGCCCATGAACAAATGAGCAGCTTGGTGCATTATAGCATGCACGGATTATAAAAGTATACAGGCATTTGATTTCCAAATGCAGCATTTATTGCTGGAAAACATAGGAACATTGCACGTCACTGTAGTTTTGGTACGACTACATCATCTGAGTGTGAAACAAGTATTATAATGTACCACAACCAAAAATTTTGAAGTACCACGTTAATACATGATCACTGTGTACCAGGGTGGGGAAAAGGCAACAATGACAGGCTTTTGGCATTTTGGTTTGGGTTTTTTTTTTTTTCTTTTTTTTTTAATTGCCATGATGCTCTGCAAAAGCTTGATGTTCTGCAGGGGAAAAAAAAAAAGAAAATCACCTGATCTTCATGTTGGAAAGGTGCCAAGCCCATCTGAGGTCCAAATCTATATGTACATAAAAAAGCAGGAAGCAGTCTTAAAAGGAAATGCTAATTAGCTTCCTGGGATTTCAAATTTTAAAAGCTTCTGTGATTGAATTTATTTTAGCAATTCTTTCTTTAAGGAATGTGAAAATTGGCCCTACAGTTGAGACTTCAAACAAAACAGGATGAAGAAGCAAAATCCCTAGTAATACTGCTTATTGCACTCAATATGATTATAGTCATACATTGAGGAGTGATCGATAAAAGAGAATTATACATCAGTATAATGACTATAAAAGTAAAATGACTTCTGGTCAACTTTATCAAAATACTTAGAAAAGCTGGAAGAGTATTAGCAATATTAAATACAGAACAACCAGCAGTTTGAGTAAGGGGACAGAAATGGGCTCTCAGTGGCAAGAGTGCTGTGATTTTTACATTGGATGAAGCATAAATTAAAATCTTCTGCATTATTAACAACAGTGAACACGTCCTTTGGGGCACAGATAGTAATGAAAGTTCACATTTGAATTAGAGCATGGATGCTGCTGAATAGAGACAAAAAAGTAAGGCAGAAAAACATACAGAACTTTTATGAAGGACAAGGCAAGGCAAACACACTACTAATTTGTGAAAGAGTAAATCAGGAGTTTGCAACACTGTTATGTTTATCCATGTGATATGATCACATCTACAAGACCCAGCTCTGAACAAGTTTGGTCTTAACATGATTGCATTATACGAAGCTTCCAGTAATACATCCAGCAAACCCTGGATCCAGGACCCAGCCGTTCCAGTAATGCATCCAGTAAACCCTCATGTATCCAGAACCAGGTGCTTAAAAGGTAGCTACGTGCAGACGAGCCTTGATTAATTAGGCATTTACGGGTTCGTCTTTTAATAGGTTCTTAACAACACTTTTAGTTCCATACTGCTCTCCAGCAGAGAGGTTTTTCCATTTTCCTGGAGTCAGCCATCTTGCTAAATGCTAACAGCAACAGCACAAACACAGAACAAAAGCGTATTTACTGCAGATCGGTTTTCAAGCTGCCACAATATCAGTTTAATATTCCTGGAACCATTGGGCTTCATAGTTCAGTGCATGGGACATCACATATATTAAAATTTCAACTAGCTAAAACTCTTCTGGATGTTCGACCAGGCTAGCGGCGTTATGCAAACCGCCTGACAGTCTCTCACCTTGCCCTTATTATGAAAATTATGCGTTTTGTCATGCTTATGCAGAAAGGCTGCTTTCAGCTAGGGGCTCAGAAATGCCAATTTTAAACACTTTAATTTTTAATGCAGGTCTTGTTTTATAGAGGTGACAAATGCCAGTTACAATTGTGCATATTTAGTTTTTTGGAGAAGAGCAAAGTCAGTTTGCTTCCTTGAACTTTCCGAATGTATGAAATAGCCAAACCGCTTAACACAGAAACGGGAGCAGCCCGACGAGGGTGGACGAGACCCTTCCTAAACGCACGGTGAGGACCCTCAGCCGCGTCCGTATTTACCCTCTCTCTTACCCCAGGATGCGTCAAGGGTGTTCAGGGGATCAGAGGTGCTTCTGAGCCGGTGAGAGCAAGACGGGGCATGGCTAGGAACAACATTCACCACCTGTAAATTCATCGAGCTTATTTTAAGATAAGTTAATTGGATCTAGAGTCAACTGAAAGTATTTTTGTGAGGGGTTACAGGAGACTTGTGTCTAAGGGAAATGAAATATCTGTACCAAATGGAACCACGTAAGGGTGAGACTTTAGAGCTGCGTCTCGATAGCTCCCACAGAGAATTAGGAGGAATTAAAAGTGCCTTGTTTATTCCACTGAACACTAAAGCCCTGAAGAGAGACCAAATGAATTTCTCCAGTGGGAAAATCTGCCTAAGGGAACAATTCAGCCCTCAAGAAATATAAATTAATAAAAAATTAGTGCCCTCTGATTGTTTTGCCTGATGATAGACAAATACTTCGTGGAGGCTTTAAAAGATGTGGCTGTGCAAATATTAGGAATTTCCAAATTAAATATTTAGGCGTTAATATTTTACTAAAATCCTGTATAGGGAGGATTTTTGAGAATAAAATTCAGAGAACCACAAAAATTGGGGAGATAGGCTTACATTGAGGAAACATTTAAAGAAATATAGTCTGAGATTACCTTTGAATGTGAAACACCAAATGTGACATTTAAAGCATTTTCCAAAAATTAAGCAACACGTAAGATCAGGCTTCCTGATAAGCCTTCCTGTGTGAACTGCAATCAGATTCTTGGAAGTTACACTAACGTAGTTTATTCTTGATTTCTGACACATGCATCTTCATTTTAAGGTATGTTTAAACTTGTTTTCACAGTAAAGGACGTCAAGATAGGAATAAAGCTTAACATCCATGTTGTTCTAGCATTTGGCTGGTATTTAAAGCTCGTATTTGTTGCCATGAAGCAGCCTTTTGAAAGATGATCACTGTACCTGAAATGTGGATAGTTATAAAAATGGCATTAATTTGCTTAGACCGGGAGATTTTCACAGGAGAGCAACTAGCAGAAAACATTATGAAAATGTCCAAGA
This sequence comes from Haliaeetus albicilla, assembly GCF_947461875.1. Lineage (NCBI taxonomy): Eukaryota > Metazoa > Chordata > Aves > Accipitriformes > Accipitridae > Haliaeetus > Haliaeetus albicilla. The sequence continues at coordinate 6,729,405 of NC_091492.1, forward strand.
GGACTGGTAATTGAGTTGATTAGTATGACCTTGGTTATGAAGGTAATAGAAGAGTGAATGGTGCTTAGACTGAGTTATAACCCTGCTACCTTGCTCGGAGATGTAGTGAGGTATGTAATTTGTTCAGGGTGAATCCGAGTAGCCTCGCCTCTCCCTGACAGGGTAATACACTCTGACTAGCAGAGCTTGGCCGGCCACTTCTCCTACCCCAACAGAGTAAACAGTGCAGGGTCAGGCGAGGGATGATGAACTGTGTGCTTCCCTCAGTTCAATATGGTAATTTTCTGCTGGCAGACACTTTCTGTTCAAGGTTTCTTTTAAAATTAGGCAAATTAAAAATAATCTAAAAAAACTCAAGAATGGAAACTTTCCAGTTTCAGAGCAGAGAATCTACACCTCTTTGAATTAAGCTCCAGGCAAAACGTATCTTGATTTAACTACTCGCCCGACCACGTAGTTCTGGTGTTGCTTTTTAACCCATCACGTTTCAACGCTGCAATAACTCCAGAAAGGATTTTTTAAGAAGTCAAGGTTTGTCTCGCAGAATGGGGGCTTTATTTGTTCAGAAACCGATTCGGCTAAAGACCTGAATGCACAAGTGCTTTGATTGCCTTTCTTTCACTAGATTAACTGCGATTATTTAAAGATATTTTAGGTGGCCTCCCTTTACAGGGAAAAAAGGCACCCCAAACAATTAGACAAATTAGACTGCTAGACAAAGAAGGAGAGGAAACACAGTTCTAATTGCTATACTTTGTATTCATGCCCCCACCGGTAATCTGGATGCGACATAAATTATCTATCAAGCATCCATAGAATATGTGCTTCGAGAAAAAAGTAGTCACAGAAAGGAATTCAAAAAGTTCTGCAAGTAATCCTTAAATACTAAACATCAGAACATATATTTTTAAAAAATCAAGGAACGGACCAAAAGCAATGTCTTCAAAGTCAGCATAATTTAAATATTACCCCTTTCCTTCCATCCCTGACGAGCTATCTTGCTATTTTATTGCAAGTTTCACAAACGAATAACTGGCCAAGGTTCCCTAGAAGGAAGATGCCTACATAAAAGATTCAATTAAATTAAAATTACTCAGTCCAGTCTCTGTGTGTCCAACGCAAACTCTGCTTTACCAGGAAACCAGGCAGAGATATTCAGCTAAAAATTGCCACACATTAGACATGTAATTTCAGACCATATTTCCCTACAAAGTACAAGTCAGTGCTCTTTTGGTTTCAAAGCTATCAGGACGTCATCATATTCTTTTTCTGAGGAAATCTGAGAGGATGAAAAGAGGCGCTTAGGAAATAATTTTGCATTTTCTCTTAGAAATTAAAAATCTTTCCTTTCTTCTCATTTATTTAAGTACCGCGGAGAAATGGGGTTAGAAATAGATTTAGAAAATAATCCAAGACTTCTAAAGAAAACTGTAATCTCAATAACATTCCAAATATAATCATTTCAGGGGCAGAGGAGCAAAAGCAGTTTCTGTGTGTCCACGTATTTTAGAGACTTGCAAAAATACAAGGCTCTCTGAAATCAGGTGTTATATATTCGGCTCTCATTTCACAGAGCTAAAATCAAACTGAATATTTAATTCTAAGTACAAACTAATGACCTGATCCTGAATCATGCAGCATGAAGATAGATTACTGTTGACATGCAGAGTCCCAGTGAAATCCCTGGGATATTGTGTGAGCAGAGCAGTCCGCCTGCGTGCTACACAATGCTCAAAACAGTAATGCTGAAACGGAGTTTGGGATATTAATTCACAGTTCCCATATTTAACACCACGTTTTTAATAACATTCCTCCTGTTGTTTTGAAGGTCAGTGGATCTAGAGGAAACTTCCCACACTGAAAACAATGTGCGCGGTATTAAAGTAATAATGGACTTTCATTTTAAAGTTCTGCTGTTGAAGGTTTATCTCTCAAAGCAAAATAAAAACAACTCCAGCCAAGCCTTGAGCTGTTTGTAAAAGTTTGCAAGCTACAAGCAGGACAGATTTCCTTGTGTTTTACCAGTACTGAGCCGACACTAATTATCCCACTGTGAACTTTGGATGAAATCCTCGTCCCGCTGAACTGATGGGAGTTTTGCCACTGACTCCAACAGCACCAGGAGTTCACCCTCTGGCTTAGGCTCTGTGCCACAGCCTAATACTTTCTGCATAATGAGGCCCATAAAGTTTATCTTGAAAGCCAAAAAATATTAGGTCAACTCGTAATCACTCTGATTTTTCTCTTTTTGGAGGGACAGCTTGTTTTAGTCACCACTGCGGTCTCTCTGCTCAGTACTGCCGATGGAAGCTGCTCAGCCATCCTGAAGGGAGCTCTGCCGGAGCGAGCGTCCTCCGCGCAGCTTCGGCTGGCGGATTTAGTCGGCGCTGATGTTAATTTATTAGTATGCACTACCCAAATTCAAAGACTTTCCAAGGAAGTTTGACTGCAGTGGTAGCATTCTGATTTATGAAGCTTGGTTATCATTTTTAAACCACAGCCCTATCCCCAGCCTGACTCGCCTGACAATGACATATACCCAACGTGTTTGGCAAGCCTCGCAGGCTGACTTCTCATCCCCGCGGCAGCTCTTCCCCGCGCTGGGACCAGTTACACCCCAATTCCCCACAGGTGGGTCAGCTGGGCACTTTGACACCTGTCTGTAACTGGCTCCAGCCGTAGGTATCGGTGCAAACCTCTGCCCATAAGCAATTCATTCATTCAGAAAAAAAAAACCAAAGCCCAAATCAGGTTTTAGAAAACCAGCTCTGTGTAACTGAAGCTTCCACTGCAGCCACTACTGCAGAGTTAGAGATTTCCAGACAAACCAGGCTTGCAAAAAAACCCAAACCCCAAAACCCAACCCCAAAAGAAAACCAGAAATCTAATACCAGACATATGACTATATATGTGTACTTGCATGCCAGCACGGATATTTGTTTGCTACTTCTAAATATGGATGTTAAATGCTCCCTCTCCTTCTACAGCAGACCATCAAATTTTCAATAAACCACTTCAGAACATATTTGAACATGCCTATTTAATAGGAGCAAAACGTCATACAACCAAAACATGCTTCCCATGTGGAGAGAGAACATTCCCCATTACAAACATACAGCAGACGTAACTAGAGGAGGTATAAGCAGTTACAGAGATCTAAGCAATGGAAACATGCCTGTCTGGAGTCCAAAAGAATTACATTAAAGATGCTCAAGTGTCATTTTAAGAGTCTCTATCTTGACATCAAGCAGCCAAAGATGCTTTCATGGTCTTTCTTCAAACAAGAAAGCAGAAACACAAGTAGGGATTTTCTTTTATGCTCAGCAAGATAAAAACTAAGTATATACACTGAAGTATTTATTCTCACAGCAATCCCATGAAATGCACTGTTATTCCCATTTTACAGATGAGGAACTGAGTCACAGGAAGACTATCTGGCTCACGGTTTTAAAGGTGGTTTAAAAAAATAAGCTGAGGACGTTGGGTTCACATCCAGCGTTTGAGCCACAAAACCAGCGTTCATCCTTCATAATAAGGTGAACTTTTCGTTCAGTAACTATGAAGGTGCTGAAGGCATTCAGTAAATACCTCTGTAAAAGCTGCTAAAAGCTACATGACGTTAAGATGAAAACTAGTAAACCTGAGCTCTAGCAACATATCCACTCAAGCAGGCTCCAAAGAAAATGTGGAAAATAGGTGTTTCATAGCTGAGGCAAGAAAGAGAAAAACAAAATGTCTTTGCAAATGATTTTGGTTGTGTGAGCAATGTGCTTTTGCTGAAAGACTGGTGTGTGCAAAAAGGGTATATTTTTGGTATGTCAGCTTCAATTACCAGCGATCTAAGAGTGAAAAGCGACAGCCTTCTCCCAACAACCTCCTCCAAAGGAGATGCCCATCAGCCAAAAGCTCTGCTCCCCGGTGTGACCTTTCTTGCTTTATGACTGGGCATAAGGGCACACAGCCATTTTATTTAAACTTGTTTTGAGAAAACTGCTTGTTAGATGTTGATTTCCAGCAGCCACTGCCCTCTGAAAAGAATATTCATGGCTGGTGTTTCACTTCGAATGCTAACAGGATCAATTTGAACCCCCCTACACTCTGTATCTCTGACTTGTTTCATACATATTCATGGCCATTTACATCGTTTTACAGAAAAATGTTTATGAGCGAGGATGCACATTGTACTGACTGTTGCTGGGTTTATTCCTAACGTGCATGCTAAAGAAGAAAGCAGAAAACCATCCTAGCAGGCAAGCTGGCTCCTGAAAGAGGCAACGCAGGAAAAAATCGCAGAGCCTAGAGCCCACTGCACTGCCAGACAAAGCCGTTTCGGCACAAGTTTCAACGTTATACCCAACAATTTTTATCAGGCAGCTCCTGTGAGCACTTCACAGCCTGCTCATCTCCTCGCCTTTTTGCTTTCTCTCTTTAAACAAAAATTACAGTCTCTCATTTCACTTGCGTGGCTAAAGGGCCCCGTAATCCACTGTATCCTTGGCTCTGTCACTGTGCTTGCTGACCCTACAGTGAGCAGGCTCTGACCACCAAATGCGAGCAGAATAAATTATCGCTGACACTCCAATATTTAATTATGCAGCTGTCAGAGCGGCCCTTTCGAAATTCATTTTAATAAAGTGGGAACTTTTTCCTTTCAAGGTTAGAGTCAGGGGAGTCACCTTCTGTGTCAGGCTAAGGTCTCCACCATGAGCTTTGCATTCTTCCCTGAGAAGCCTGTCACTTGGCCTGATAGAAGGACCAGATAACAGCACGGATGTCTATTGGCCTCCCCCGCCCTGCCTGAATGAACATCCTTCATTTAAACCCACAATAATGAGGACCTCAAAGTCAGACAGGCAGCCACAAGGGCAGCTCGTCAGGAAAAAAAAAATAGCTTCTTATTATAAAATTCACTCGATGTTATAGCTGCAATCTAAAAGCAATCATGTTCATCTCACCGTTTTAACTGGTTAACCAGAAATATTTAACATGTTAAAAAATGTGAATGGAAACCAAATGTATGAAGCCACAGCAGCCTGTATTTATCTGCACTGAACTCAGATAAGTAGAGGAATATTGCTTTGTATTTTGCCACGAGCAAAGTATCTGACTAGATCTTTTTACCAAATATTTAGAAAATAAAGCTAAATGATGAAACTCTTTCTAAACATGTTGTGCATAATATGTGACGTACACATACCGCAATGTGCACAGTATATTGATCAGACGTGCTAAGATACTCAAATGAAAAGCTGCTGGGTGTATACATAGCTATGCATACACACGTAAACATAGCCTATTAACATGTACATGAAACAAGTCTGTGTAATAAAGTGCTGGCCATAAGAAACCTTGCCATCGTGAAAACAGCAACTATTTTAAAACGTGGCCATCTCTCAACTGAATCTTCATATTTGCAGATCCCTGCTTTCTAAACTTTTGATTTTTGTAGTGTGCAGCTGGGAGAAAAATAGATACAAGTTTACCATGGACAGCCCAATAATAGGAGAGCAAGAATGTAGTTGACCTAAAGTAGGAGAAAAAGAAAAACAAGCAAAAAAATAACCTACATACATTCCAAACCTTCTTGTTTCTATCTGACAATACGTCTAATTTCAAGTAACAATGTTAATAACAACTTTGACTTACAAGCTATATTTCTTCCCCGGGTTCCTATGGTGCTATATAAGCCCTGCAGATTTAGCTATGCAACATTTTCCCAAGTATGATTATACATCTTTTACAAATGGGGAAGTGAAAAACACATAAATTGTGTGTGGGCTGGGAATTAAAGCTCTTAGGGAAGCCCCACATCTCCCAGCTTAAACCAAAAGTAGTAGTTTTGCTAAGGAGAAAGAAATTAATGGGATACCATCCCACAACCCATAGGTGCTAAGTGACCTATCCCAAGACACAAAGTGTCCAAGGAAAAAGAAATTAAAGCTTTTGCAAACATGTTTTTGACTTAATTTGATCCACAGTGAAGACACAGTCAAGAGAGAACAATATGACTCACTAGTACAAAATGTTTTATTTTCTGGATTCATTAGTAGTAATGAAGAACAGGTGTGAGGTACCAGGGAAAATGCTGTGCATAGCAGTTCTCCAGCACATTCTCCTGCCCAAGTCATGCCTCAACATTTGGTCTTTCGCTCCTTCCCTGCAAAGGGGTGCACTTTGTATCTTCCAAATAACATACAAATAAATCACTATCTGCAAAGCTAGCAGAAAAAAAAAAAGTATGTAGTTCATAGAAAAGGGGTAAGAGTTCACTCAAGTTTCACAGTTTTCCCAAATATGCTGGGTTGTGCTACAGAACTTCACATTAAAAAATGAAACAAAAATAGCTCACTCATTGGCTGTTTTCAACACGAGATCAGAACTTCCCACCAAAAATGAGACATATTTTACCACTGTTTCCTTCTGATTCACTTGTTTGTCTCAAACCCACCTAAAATGGCTAATAACATACATCAGGGCTTACCCCATCCAGTGTTGGGTCCCTGAACAAGAACCTTTGAGTACATGTAGTTGCTCTTGTCCTCCTTTTGCCAGTGGAGTTATCTGGGACCTTCAGAGGCTGAGCTAGAAGTTAATTGAGTTGAATGACCCTCTGGCGGTAGCCACTGCACTGGATTTGTATACACCACCACGGGTGACATCTTGTATCTTAGAAGCCTTGATTAAGTAGCGTGAATCTGGATCTTGGACAGTTATTTATTAGCTGCACATGAAGCACATAGCCAATGGGGCCTTCCTTCCAAGTAGTCTACACATGTTTCTGTACTATAAACAACAACCACCAGCCTTTTTTTACAACTTATGCTAAGATTATCTCCCGCTGCTTCCTGCTTTAGGTCCTCTTGCTTTATTTTTGGCTATGTCATTTAACTTTGGTAGAGACAAGTATTTTGACACGTTGCTGGCATTTTGGCCTCAGCGTATACTAAGCTGCATGCATCTTCTCATTGGCTTGGAGTTCACCACAGATGCTTATCGTATGGAGATCATGCTCTAGGAACTGAAAGTAAACCCCTAACGCAGAAAGAAAATTTATTTATATTCTATTATGAGCCTGGGGAAATAAGAACCTTAAACCATCATTGTTTTCAGTGTGTTTTAACTGGACAGCTTCAGCTTCACACAAGCACAATGCATTTGAAGGTTTCTGATGAATACTTCACTCCAAGCAGCACAGTTCACCTCCTGGTGTCAATCCAAACAGATATGCTGAATCCTACTTGTCACTAATTTTTGCAGTGGAAAAATAATTATAGAACAAAGCATCAGAAAAAAAAAAATTATAGTCCTATCAACCTGCTGTGACATGCACACATAAACATGCCAAGCATCCCAGCTGAGCAACTCAGAAAAATGAACAATTGTTGAATGTACAGAACAGCAAAGGCTGTGATTCTTGTGCAATAACAGGGGAAGTGCAAATAAATTCTGAGTCAACGAGAAGGCTTACACTAACCTGGCATTGGGAGAGTTTTCAGTCCACAAATTCCTTCACAACTGAGTAAATTTAAAGAAATAAAACTAGATTGAGCATTGCTTTAATACCTGCTGGTGTAGTTTCCCACACTGTTCACTGGCTTGTTAAATATGAAAAAGATTTGCCTTGCAAAGCCGCAGTGAGAAATACAGTCACAGATGGGTTAATTGTTCACTCCTCGGATCTTACCATCTTTATTTTGGTTTAAATATAACCTGTTATTATAACAAGAAAACTCCCTGGCCTTGTGTACAAGACTCAAATATAATCAGCGATATCACACTGTCCCTTAATAGAAGGTGCAATATAAAAAAGATCATTTAAGATGCCAGCAGCTTCCCTCCTGACCCTGCCTGGCTGAGAGGCAAATTGCATTAGAAAATGACATGCCATTCATCTCACGAGTAGTTGCAGGAACATTTAGCTAATTAAATGATTAATAAATTTAACACTGCTTTATAATTTCATTTAGCCGTGTTGGAAATCACACGGTGCACTGCGTGTGCACCGAATGAGATTAGGTGGGAGTTGTGGGTTTCACCGGCTGCCCTGGTAATTGAGATTAGTCTATTACTACAGTGACCTTTTTAACTTTTATATTCTCTTGTTAAAGTGAAATAAAATTTTATTCACTTTTAAGGCATATTTACTTAGTGAAATTTACGTGAAATTAAAGAAATACCAAGCTGAGAAGCGTTCTTGGTACCTGTTAATTCTCTTTTTGTTCTTTTATCCTTATTTTGCACCCTTTTATGAATTCTTGCTTTAATTTGGCAGCCCACCACCACCACAGCACGCTCTGAAACAAACTCCCTTTACGACTCAAAAAAAACCCCTCCCCCAAATGCTGTAAACCCAAATGGCAGTGAATACATCCAACATCACGATGGTGGGTTTGGAGCAGGGGATTTGGTACACACGAAAAAGCCATAACCTAGATATACCTACATATTTGCACGTATTTACTCTAGCTTTATCTGGAAACTATCTCAGGAGTCGGAGTTAAATGGTGACTCTATGCATTCTAGCACAGTCAGCAAAATAGTCGGATGCTGTGGCTGTAGTCAGCTGTGGACAGGTGCTACAATTTTGTTATAGCAAATCCCCCCACTTTTTGTACACCCATCCTTACACGCAACTCTAGACAAAAAGACCCAACTTATTCACGAGCGTCACAACTCGCCACGTAACTATTTATCTGTATAATCAGTGCTTAAATGCAGTTTCCAAGGAGCAGGAGGGGACCCTGAGGAAAGAGGCAGCTCGCTCTCCTTCTATCAGCTTATGGTTAGAATTAGAGGTTGCTGCTGGTGTGTGGCACGCTCCAACCAATTCAAAGTTTGTTGTGACTAATACTGAAAATCATTCCTAACATTTCTGCGTGACAACTACGGACACCGTGTCTTCAGACAGTCAGTATAGGTTAGAAGGTTAATACCCAGGTAGTTCAAATAGCCAAATAAACTCAAAATCCCTACAAGAAATAACCTTTGTCTATCCAGGCACAGCTTGCAGTTATCTTGATGTTAAAAGCATAAACGTCTATCCACATAAAATTCATTTCAGCAGTACAAGGACTCATTTTATCAGTTCTTGGAAAACCTGTCAAGATTACTGACACTTAAGTCAACTCAGAACAAATTTTCAATCAATATGTCTAATGCTAGGAGGGATGTGTTTCTTTTTTGAACAGATGTGTGTTTATAATGTAGAAAAAAATGAATTAAAATGCATGTCATTACTGAAAACTGATTTCTATCTGAATCACACGGTAAGCCATTTCAGAAAGTATGTTTGAAAAGGACATGTCAGAGCAGTGTTGACTTTTTCCTGAGATCCTGATCACTCAAGAAAGGGATAAACTACTTGATAGACTGTTCATACAATATGGATATAAAATCCATGGTGGCTGAAGTGAAACGATGTAGTGGAAATGGGATCTGACAAGAGCAAGTAATGGTTCTGCTCACTTACTCTGGTAAAATAAAATTCCGATACAGATGGGCCCAACATGTGGGAGAAAGAAACTATTATCAGCAAATGCATTAAATATAGCAACTACAGCAACAATTTCATCTCGGAGGCAGAAAAGGTCAAACAAATTATAAGTGATAATTATAACAGCTATTTACTGTGATAATTTGAAGGGAAAATTATTCCTGGATTTCCAAACAGTACCGTCACCACAGATGTGAAGAATTAGCAAGAGGATGCACAGGTACATCAGTATCTTGATGTAGGGGAAAAAATTCCAGTTCTTTTAACTCAGTGGCAGAGGTCCACCTGGCTTCAGAGGGACCAGATTTCTACCCAACACTGTGGGGCTATTTTCCTGCCCTTGGGGCAGCAAAAGCCAAGTTCACGGCCATGAGGGACCAGTAATGTGGGGTAAGCGTCATCTCCCCTATTTTTAGATGTGACTAATGTAGGTGTCTATATCTCAGCTTAATGTCTAGACTTCCTTTACCATCAGTGGAGAAAAAGGCACTTTTTGAGAACTATTCATCTGACCTAATTTAGTCATTTACCCTAAAGTGCGATAAGCTGTGGTATAGAAGTGCCGCCTTCTCTCCTTGGACGACAAAGAGAATCAAAACCTGCTAATTTTTTGAAAAAAATCCTGCCGCTAAGCTGCAAGTTCTTGACAAGAACTGAAAAACAGTAAATCCACTCCGAGGCCTCCAGAACTAAGCTCCTTCTCTTGCACTATACGTAGGATCAAGAGCTGCTAAAATGTCCCTGTGACAAATGCATGACATTCAGTGTATTCACAGATTTAGCTTTGACTTAGGAAGCCCTTTGAAATCTGGTTCTTATATTCAGGACTTTCCCAGGAATGGTCAGTTATGGCATTTTTGTTTTCATTATTTTTTTTCTTATGGGACTGGTCACTGGCTTTTGATGGATACATTATTTCCAGCAGGGAAGATAATATATGAAGCTGATAATCTGATGACATGTGCTCTATAGAAAATATCTTACAAATGTCAGAGAGAATACTGTTTTCTATAAAAACAATGACATACATATAACGGAAGCTCTGCCTCTACAAAATACAGCTTGTACATTGGGCTTTCTAGAACTGAAAGTGTAATGTGAATTTTATTTCTTGGAAACAGAGATTATTTATGCTGGCAACCACAGACATGACAGGATCTAAATAGCCATTATCCACTCACAACTGTGAGAAGCAGGAAAACCCATCCAATTTTACCAGGAACTTATGTCTCCTAGTGTCTCCCTAAGTCATGAATCACATTCCTTCAGATGAAATCAACTGCAGGTTTTATTAAAAGAGAAGTAACCTATAAAAAAACCTGTTGCAAACAAATAGATAAGTCTTAGCAAAAAGGCTGGCAGAACTCCTATTAATAAGAAATTGGGTCTACAGAAAAATGTGACAAATCTTGAGTAGATTGATTCATTTATTTTTTGTAACTATTTTTTTTGCATCTCTGGTAATAAAGCTAGATTTTTTGAGGATCCGATAGCACTAAAGCCTCAGGAGTGAAAATGGTCATTATTAAAATAAGCACCTTGATCTTTGAAAGATGAGTAATTCTGTCCACTTCTACTTACATAGTGTCCACTTTTGCATCAAAGTAAGTCGGCATCCGTATTCAGTTTTAACTTAAATACACCTTAAAGGCTACCTCTCTGAATTCTAATAATGTGCACTGATGTGGAACTATGGTCATTGTTTCTTAGCATTCACACTGGGAACCAGTGTAAGGTCAAGCTTGTGTTTCAGTAAGTAGCCTTTGAATTTAATTACCTCAGATGAAAGATGAAATCTGGGTTCCAGTAAAGGCAATATGAATTTTGACATTGGCCTGAGTGAAGCTACAATTTCATCCAAGGTTACTGAATATGCAGTTGTATATGCACCTAACTGTACATGTATCCAAGGCTCTGTAGTCTAGGATTTCATGTTGCTTACTGTCAAATGGAAAATGAAACCTTTAAAAACGTCTGATTCAAATGGGGTATGAAAAGTCTGTGTATGAGCTTGATATCAATCACCTTTCTTACAATCATTATATGTACAAAATGAGTTTATCCATGCTGATAAGACTGTCATCACTGGGGGAAAGAATTATGTGGGTCAGAGCCACACTTAGCCACTTAGCCATATGAGGTTTCCAGGACAAGATCAAAAGTATTAAGGGGAAATGATTTTCTTCTGAAAACTGTTAAAGCCACATTAATTATCCATTGTCAGCAATAGATCAATTGCTACAAAGGTGTCATGGTTACAGGACAGCCTTTCCAGATTGTCACACATCTGCTGTGTTGACTCCACATGAGCCAGCCAATCCCATCATACGCAGACTGTCTCTGGGCAGCACCTGTGTTACTATGACATGGGAAAAAAACCAACATTTCGTCTAGAACTTTGGCTGATGGAACTGATTCAAAACAACACTCAGAAAAAGCAATTAAACCAACACCAAGGCTAATCCACCCGACTTTAACCTCACTTTGGTCTTCCGAATTGCATCCAAATTAGATATCTAGAGTTGTCTAAACTGGGCTGTGTGAGTATCACCCATAAGGAAGATTTGATTACAGTCCCTTGGCCGTGGAAAAACAGCTGTGTAAGTCATGTTGGAGCTTGGAAATGGCTCTTCCCCAGTTACTAGCCAGGCCAGTGTCCCCTCCCCACAGGTCCCACCACAACTCCTTTCCTGTTTCCTGACAGCGTCTTCTTTTAATTTAATTCCATGTTCTCACACAAAATAACAGGTAAACAGTAGCAAAAAATGATATTTTTAGAAAGTAATCCATCTACGGCTTCTTCTCTGTAAGTATTTAACTAGTAGTGACAAAGCAGCTGTTATTTTTCACACTTGAAAAAGCATGGTGATATCTCAGTTACCAAGAGGTAGCAAACGAAAGTATTGTCAGCAGTTGGATTAAAACCCTTGAGTTTCTTTTCTAACAGTGATTTAGCAGATCAGAGATGTCAAATTCATGATAAGCATGATCTGTCATCCTGGCTTTTTAAAATGGGACATATTTAACAAAAGCTAATACAAAAGACACAAGTACGCTAAGGAGAAAGCATCCCTAAATCTGGCCCTGAGTTACTTGCTGATGTCCACAGCAGATTGGGAGCTTTGCATGGCAGTCTGCTGTTGCCTCTGGACATTCCTGAAGTTCTAGGAGGAATCCGTGTGTTGGCTGAACTAATTCTTCTGGCTCAATCAGACAACAGCAGTCTTGACCTCCCAGCGCTACTGTAAATAAAGACACGTTGCAGGATATCTTTACACATTGTTATTTCCGAAAGTTGTTCATAAAGTGAATTTCAGCCTAAATCTGTCCATGTAGGCCTTGCTGCTACTCCCCCCTCCCACAGAGAGTACACTTGAATGCATCTTGAAGGGCTGCCTCAGTAAAACTGTTGGCTACATTGTACAAGTAATGCTATTAAAAGTAAAGACACAAAGCCTGTTGCTTCTGTTTAGGAAACACTGGCAAATCTTGTAGCTCACAGTAATGTGGATTTAGCTGTTTTAATTTCTTAGGTTGTTTAATTTTAATTGGAATATTGATTCCTAAACTAATTTTTGTGCCATCAGTGTGAAGGCCCTGCCTTGTAACCGCTGAGATCAACCCAGCTAGCTCAACACATCAAGCTCTGCCAGGTCTGACTCTACCCCAGCCTGACATATCTTTCAGGGTTATGACTCTCACTAATGGGCTACAATCAAGGCTGAAATCTCTGTGAAGCCCTAACACAGTGGTTTGTGGCCAACGGACCTGCGCAAACTCCCAGATCTACACCAGATGCCTCTACTGGCTCAAGCTCAAACCACCCTTTGACTCGGCGTGCAACCTGGCTGCACCACACAGAGGATGCAGATACTCCCACAAGATCTGCCGTCGCTGGTTCCACGCTCCTGGTTATGATGGATGATTTTCACTGCTAATGAGGAAGAGAAAGAGAAACTGAGTGTGTGTTGGTTCCCTTCCAACAGCCCGTCCTGACTGACAGCTCAGCCGGCGCCTATCCACTTGAAAAGAAGTCTGAGCTGGAGATGGATTAGTGGTCACGTAGGCTCTCCAAAACATGGGTTTCCACAAAGCTTGACTCTATGCCTCTGGGTTCATTTTAAGCAACAAACTGATTTTTTTCAGTTGAAAAGAAACTGTGTACATAACCTGCAGGATGGCGTATTTACCTCATCAGTCACAGAAGTGGATCTGCAGGGCTACCTCTGGTACCCCTGAATAAAGCGTCACCGGTATTACGCAAATTATTATAAGCAGGAGAGAAATACTCAAGGGTGGAAGTTTTGGTGGATGTAAAGTCCAATTCTTCACACAAGGTGTGCTCCTTAATGTAGATTTAGCATTGTTTCGTGTGATCTGCTGTAATTACTCAGAATTTGAACCATTTGACCTTACTAAATTAAGCCTCGGTGTTTCCCAAATCCTGTTAATAAAAAGCAAATTGCTAGTCTCTTACTCACTCTCTGGAACAAGTGCAGAACTATGGTAGGGGATTCAACGTACAAGTCTTTATAAAGCCTGTCGTGGTTTAGCAAACCAGTACGATGGGAGATGCTCTCTCTCCAGCTCAGCGCAGGTGTAAGCCTGTGTGTGCATCACTGCCACTTTGGTACAAACAGGCTGTGCATTGTACTCTACTCATCCATCACCCGCTCTGTCAACACAGGTCAACTAATCCTGCTCTTCGTGACCTCTGACCAGCACGCCGAAGGGAGGCAACAAAAATTCAAATGCACTGCTGAGGGAGACAGAATTGTTAAAGCTGCCTTTTCTTCTCACCGAGACAGGGTAAAACAAACTTCTAAATGCTATTAGAGAGCAACCCTCCGTAAACGAGGAGAAGCAGCTCTCCGAGTCTTCCCCTTTATGATTAATACGTTGTCAGGTCCTTCAAGTGCTTTCCCATAATGTAGACATTTTATTGGGTTTTGCTCTTAAAGACTTCTGCCTCAATTCAGTCATTTCATCTCAATATTTCATGGTTAAAAAAAATAACAACAACAAAGGCGAGCAGAGGCACAGCCCAAACCAGACAAAAGGAGACTGTAGACGCGCCGGATCAAAGCCGCTAACTCCACAGAGGGAGCTGATTCCTCAGTTTGTTGAGGCAAAACAATAAAAAATGTTGATGCCCGAGTTAAAGGTATGAGTGGTGAGAGAAGAAATACATGAAAATCAGAGTGAAAGAAGAAGACAGGCCAAACCTGCGGACTGGTGTGTCTGGAGCAGGGTTTTCACATAGGTGTTTACTTCTAGGTCTGGGGGCAAGAGAAGAAAGTAGGCCAAAAAGGCTTTTGTACTTACAACAACAGTAATCTTATTCAAAATAATGGCCTTGCTCCTCATTCAGAGATGTTTCAGTACTGGAATGGCTAAGCTAAAGGTATCTTCACGCCTCAACATTTCTTATTTATCTTTGGGACAATGAGCTCTCGATATTTTGAAAGACTGAACAGAAGAAATCACAAGACTCATAAACAAACCAAGTGGAGACTTTTCCTGCCTTAGCTGTCAAGGTAGTCACATGTAAAATGTTTTTATTGAAAAACTAAACCAGGTACTTAGAGCAAATTCAAAACACCTTCCCACTTCCTCCAGTTACTAACAATATAGCGGAAAAATATACACATTCACTTGTATGTTTTGCTTGCGGGACCTGTGATCATTTCTGTAAGCAGAAGGTGAGACATGGAAATTCCTTTGCACCGAAGAGAAACTGAGCACAATAAACACAGGATAAACATCGCGCATCAAGTATTACAGTGAGTAATGCGTTCACAAGAATCCTCCCTAAAGACTCACGGTAGCAACTGGTGGTGTTGAAAGGGAGGGATGATGTGATTTTACAAAATAACTTCCTGGGCAGTTAAAATTGAACCCCAAATGCAGGAGCAGAGAAAGTAAATGGGATGACCTGGTTTTGGTGCAGCTGATCCAATACTCTATCACACTCTCAAAAGATGTGTTTAAGAAGACTTCTTTTGGAAGCTCTACAATTTCGGTAACTGTATCTCTTAGCAACTTTGTTTTTCAGCTTGTTAAGAGGGATTTGTTTTTCAAATGTCGCTGGCAGCTTGTTCACCCGTGGAATGCAAATGTAAAAATTAAGGTGAAGCCAAAAGAGAGTCATCCCAACATAAAAATGCAGCAAAAACTGAATCTGAAACTTAGATGCTAAAGCCCAAACCATTTTGACCATTTCAAAAACTGAGGCACTCCCACTCAACCATGTTCTCAGGTTTGAGTTGTGGGTTGTATAAAGGACAAAACTGACTATCCTCCACACTAGCACACTTTTTGGGCCATTGATATAAATTGGAAGGCAACCTTTAAACACAGCCACAAGCTGCCAGCAAAATGGTAACTATTCCTCTCTACTGAGAGTACATAGCACTGACGCAGAAAATGTATGTTCTAACTGAATTTTTGTTACTACTATGGGCAATTTTCTGATCCGTTACCTGATATTTCTCTAAGACATAACTTTTGATATGAAAAACTGGTGTAAATGCAGTCCTTCGGCACAGTTCTAGCTCACATATGTGCACACAGCTTGCCACTGATTTCAACAGGAGTCACATTTAAACAAATTTAAACTAAATGTTCAGCTTCTGGTAGTTCCCAAGATAAACACGAGCAGGCCCCTGTGGTGTGATAGCCATTAAGGCAAATGCACAGCTTTGTTGATATGTAAAGCCTTGTAAGAGCCAGAAGCTGGTTATTCTTAGTCATCAAGATGAGATTTGAATCTTTGGGATGTTTGCCTAACCCTGTAGGCTTAATCCATTCTGAGTTACACATTATAATACACCAGCACTCAGAATTGAATCTGGATCGCTGCAACGTGTTGCTGGTCAGATTATGGGCTGACCCTACCGTTGAAAAATCATCAATAATATAATTACCAAAAATACTACCAGAATCTTGAATAGAAATAGTTAGATGGCCACAAAGACTTATATATGATGGGTGAAAAGGCAGGAACTGATCAGCTTCACACTAGAAAACGGAGCTCAACATCATCAGATGTACACAGGATTGGAGGGGTTTTATTGCCAAGGCAGGAACAAGTGAGGAGCTGCTGAATGCAGCTGATATTCCATTGATAGCTAAGTAGGAGACATCCTTATAAAGCTGCTGAAAATAAGTTTAAATAGGTCTTCACAATTCAGGCTGAAAAGCAAGCTCATGTAGAAACCACATCTAGTTTCGTGCAATGGCCCTTTTTCAGTTGATAGGCTGAGATGCTCTTCCACTTGCGTCTTCTTTTGTTGTTGTTTTTTGTAGGACACTTCCTGTTTAGGAAGTGAAATGATATTCAAAACTGGGGGTTTACTGTAAGTGATTTCAATAATGTACTTCTCCTCCTACCACAACCACAACTCCAGTCCCTGTCTCTCCAAAAACAATAATAACAATGAATGGTAAGTTCATGACATGTTACCTCGTGATGCAACTTGGCAGCAAGAAGGAAGAAACAGGAAGGTTGGCTCAAGGCTATTATGGAGCTAAAACTTGTTTGAACATTTGTTTTATCACTTAAAACAACTAAAAAATACTTGCCCTAAGTATATTCCCTTTTTTTTTTTCCTAAATCATTCTCACCCAAACAACATAATTAGGAGCTTGGATTTTGTCTAAGTGTCCTTTTGAGACAGTGCATAGCTCTGTCACCACTACCAGGAAGGCATGCAGACACAGCCTTTGATTACTGGCATGCAATATAACATTGGACAACATTTGTTACAAATTTGTATATTTGTCCACCAGTGTCTTCTTTTCACCCTGTAA
Organism: Haliaeetus albicilla; assembly: GCF_947461875.1. Classification (NCBI taxonomy): domain Eukaryota; kingdom Metazoa; phylum Chordata; class Aves; order Accipitriformes; family Accipitridae; genus Haliaeetus; species Haliaeetus albicilla. The sequence continues at coordinate 6,746,710 of NC_091492.1, forward strand.
TTCACATTATATTCCTAACTCCTTTTTACTACACTAACATAACCAGAATCCAAGAAGTGTTTTCAGCCACTTGTAGATTCCTAACTGAAGGATCATAGTTTTCAGAAAGATGATCTTGTTTTCCAGATGTGAGGCTTTTAATTTAACCCAAATTGAGTTCACTGTAAACAGAGCACATAGATACGATGAATTATGAACTAAACTTCAACAACATAATTATACGAAAATGTGGCAGAAAGGCTGCAAATTCACAAAGAGCTGTTGGCACCATCAGGCACTGTTGTGAAAAGGAAAGAAAAGCCAAGACGGTGTAAATAAATGCTGTCACAAACACCTGATATCTACCTCCACATTATGGTTTCACTTTGGTATTAAAGTCAGACCTGAGTATATACTGCAGTAATTTGGGAATGATATTTTCTTACTTAGCATAAATGCTCATGTAGGATTCAGAAGAGAAAGAAAAATTTGGTAAGCCATCGGTTCCAAGGATCAATGTACAGCTGGAAGTACCCATTATCTCAAGATAAACAGTGACTAATAATCCCTGGTGGTTGTTAAGAGTCTTAAGGTAAATTTTCTTAAGCATAAGGGTGTAGACACTGCTGTCCTGGGGAAAGTCCAGCTCAGAAAACTCCCCTAGGGCTGGATGTTTCCACTGCATACAGTATTGCTTCCCACTATGTTTCAAAAGCTCGGGAGAGCTGTTACACGCCGTTAGCTGACACTTTTCAGGGTAAATGCAGATGTTTTTCATTGCTGGTTGGAGTGACTTTATCCCAGTGCATTCATGGGGAGTTTGGTCTGTCATGGTGCTGACTCTATCGTATGGAGTCCAAGCTGAAGACAGTGGGGTTTTCCTGGTGTCCAGCACCTCTGAATACCAAACCATTGAAGGGAACTTCTTGAAATAGAAAGGAAGATTTCTCTACTACAAAACACAATTTAGTGAAAACCAACCCCCATTTTTTATCATTGTTTTAGGAAATAATTTTTATTAATTTTGACTTCAATATCCATTTTCTGGTAAGAAACATTGATTTACTGAGAAGGGATGTTATTTTACGTAGCTTGAAGTGAAAACGAAAATCTTTAAAAATTTTTCAATTTCAATATTTTTGATTTTTTTTTCCTGTTCTGGCCTTTTGACCTCTAATTATGATTTGAAAGAGAAGCTATTTTTTAAACGATCACATTACTTACAGGACCTAAATATTTTTTTCTCTCTTCTCTCAATGTCTGTAAAATACTTAGAGACTCTTTTGGAGGATGACAACTGTATAAGTTCACATAATTTGTATTAAAAAGTAAGAAAGAAGAAGAAAAGATACAATGTACTTTTAATCAAATTGCCTGGATTCTTTTTTTGCATAACTTGCTCGTCTTATAACATGAAAATACAGGGGAACTGAATAATCAAGCAACTCCCCATTAAAAAAATGCAAATAACCCATTTTTAATTTAAAAGATAAGCTAATTAAAAATAATGGCTGTGGACAGTTCCTGACAAAGCACTTCAAAAACAAGAACCATGTATTTCATAAGACTTTAGTGTTTTTTAATTAAGATGATTTTTCATTTCCCCTCTTCTTGGCCTGTGATAATAAAAAGCTGCAATTGGAAACCAAGCAGTTTTTTCCCATTGAGAAGTACAAAGAAGCAAGACTGATGTTGCCCCTAAATGGGAAGAGAATAAAAATCCCAGACAGTTCCACTTGGCGTTAAAAGCTGGCCACAAATTTTTAATCAGGGGAAGTAAAGAGGAAAACTCACTGCTCATCATCCAGCAGTAAAGCTGTCCACTGGTGTTATCTCCCTCCTTGGCTGTTGGGTACTCCAGCCTCCATTTCAGTGGCACTCACAGCTCTGTCTCTGCCAAGAACTTTTCTTTTTCGCTCATCATTAACTATTTGACCCTCTTCCCTTCTCTCTGATGTCATCTTCTGACTGCAATTCTTCATGAACAAAAGAGCTGTCACCAGCTGTGATGCCAACAGTTGTAGATATCTGATCAAAACGTAGAAATACAGATACTTCTAACTTCTGCTAAGGACTACATAAGGCTAATTTATCCTGTCATTAGAGTGTACCTTCTTAATCTTCCTCACACCAGTACTGATACAGAAAGTGGTAACCCAAGATTAGCTGGAGTGGGACAGCAAAGGAACGACTGGCATACTTTGGCAGCCTCAAAATGAAGACACAAGAAGTAAATGTAGGAGCCTGGCTCCCACACCCCCATCAAAGAATGAGCAATATTATTTGGGTGTGGATTTGCCACTGGAAGAGGGATAGGATACCAGTGCATCATGTCTTGTCCCACTGGCAGTGCCAGTGTTGCACCAAGGCTTGGTGTGACAGACTCCAGTCCCTTCTCCTCCCCTCCACCAATTCAGGCTGCTCCCAGCTGCATGCAGCAGCATCCAGCTTTGTCATTCAGAAAGCCAGTTCTCGGGCGGGATATATCAACATGCTGTGGCTCTTCTGCACTACTCTGGAGACATGGACCAATGTAAATGGCCAGCTGAGGGAGATTTGCATCTGTTTTCTGCCAGCACAGTGGGGCAAAGCAGGTAACGAACACTAATCTGGACCCTTGCGTCCATCGTGCTGTTTTCCAAAGATAGCAAGCAAGAACAGGAGACACAAGTTACAGCAAACAGACACAAGCACGAGAACATAACATCCACCTGACCAGTGGAGGATTAGAAGATACACAAGACATTTCTTGGAAATGTTGTCTTAGTGGTCATAGTCTTAACAAGAGGAGGTAAAGAGGATGAGAGAGCGCGCGTGTGAGACAGCAAGTCACTGATGGAGCTTACGACCGGGAAAGCGTAGCAGGTGTTAGGGAAGGAACGCACGCAGGCACCCAAAAGGGCAAAGGAGCCCACAGCTAGTGATGCCACATCCTTCCAGGCTAAATTATTTTGTGATTCAATGATAATTTGTCTTTCCTGTGCATCTGTGAAGACCAACAGCACTATTTTACAGCTGCTTAGACTGTTTAGACAATATTTTATTAACTGTAATACCACTTTGAGAAGTCATTGCCTATTTCTAATTCAGACCTACCCAAGAGCTCTCCCGCTTACGGCCACAGTGTAGGAACTCAGAGTCTGAAGAAAATCAGATGTTACTTGCCATCCGCCCTCCTTGCCCTGACAAGCACAAATTCATGTCTCTATTCGTTTTGGGGCTTATAACCATGGGGTGAGAAAAATCCCCTCATGCATTGGAAACGTGGGGTTCATGAGCAATCAGGAAACCTTTGTAGGCCTGTAAAATGTGAGAGGCACACCTCTGCATCTCATAGGTCATATATTATGAATAGAGCCCACAGTCATTATACAATCAAATTTTATAGACCTTAATTGACTACTTGAAAGCAACCTAAGGCTTTTAAAATGAGAGGCCTCCAAGAAAAACAGTTCTAGAGTATCTGAAGATGCTTGTAGGGCTGCTAAGGAATTCATTCAGGTTGTGTTTCTTGCTGCAAAATTTGTCAAGTTGAGAGAAATATGTGCCTTCAGTTTTCAATCAGAATATTTAGTGGTACTAACGCTTTTCCAACACTAATACAGAGTCTATAGAAAAAGCCTGCTGAAACCATTTCCCCTTCTTGGAATGCAAGAAGGGCTGACTTATTTTAAGTTTATTTTTACCAATTTAATCTTCAAAACTTCAAAGTTTGTTTTCTGCTGTATTTTTTAAGGCAGAAACCCAGTCTCTACAGGATTACAGCCAAATATGTGCAACATCAGGGTACACCTGGAAGTCATTAAGACCTGCATTTCAAATCCTGCTGCAAGGGGGGGTGTAGAAGACTCCATCCTCCCCCTTCTCTATGTTGACACCCTGTTTCTATTAGGGTAACCTTGAGCCAAAGGTGTTCAAAATAAGGAGTCAAACTGCAAACAAACACATTATAAAGAACTCTGCAGTACTGCTCCAGGGTAGGGTCAGAGGCCAATTATGTCAGGCTGAGATAGAGAAAGACAGAAACCTCATAAAGGACCAGAAAGTTCCCAAAGAATAATGCGAAAGCTTTCAGGGATGTTGAAGCATGCAAATATTTAACTTTAAAAGGCGCAGGAATAATTTTTCTTTTCTTGATCCTGTTCACTTAAAAATCTGCACTTGAGGTTAAAACAAAATCAATTACTTATTCTTCCACAGTCATTCTCTTGAAACTTAGGCTCAATTCCATGGCTTGCTTGGACTTCTTTTTTAAAACCCCAAAATGCTAATATGATTTAGAACTCCTTTATATATATATATATATATTCTGGTAAATTGTGACTTGATATAGATATGAGATGCCAGATTGTTGGAAGCAAAACAGAAATTGCACTGTGAACTGCCATACCAGCTGGTAACCACATTTTCTAGAAAATCTGTGGGCAGGCTGTCTTGAGAAAACAGAATGGGAGCTAAAATTGTTGCTATTTTTGTGTGATAAGTAGATAACTGAAAAGGCAAAACACAACAATTTCACTTCAGAAGTGTTAGTTTTCTAACTATTCATATTTTTTTCTCTCTTTACATTGGCTTTGCCACAAAATAGTTTGTTCACCCTTTTTAGCTTACATATATATGTCTACAAAATCAGCTTTTCATATTCTATTTATCTTATTTCAAGCCAGGCGCAGTATCCCCAACACAATATCGTAAAGAAATGAAGAGATGGCTGCTGAGCTCAACTTTTGTACTTGCAAGACAGCATCTTTTTTTGGAAATCATATTGATTTTAATGAGAAGCACCATAACATTGCTGCCACATTTGACTTACGTGTGTTTATTATATGAATAACTTGATTACTTTTTTTAGCATAAAATCCTGATTTCTCCATTCACAGAGCAAGCAGCCCTTTGTTTCCTTTCAAAACAGTTGAGATCTGAATAGTGTTCCAAAAAGGCTGGTATGGTACCTGCCATAGCATACAAAAAAATCCTCGACTAACTAACGTGCAACACGTGCACGTGAAACTAAACCCAGCCATTTAACTAAGGTGGGAGACTGTCCTTTTTACCTAGGACAAGGAACCATTTTGAGAAGTCTGGGACATCAAACTGGTTGAAGGGCACCAGGCAGCGTGGCACGGGAAAATAAGGGTTATTTTTGCAGCCTCCCGGATTCATCCCAAGGCCGTGAATGGCACCGAAAACACCCCAGCTCCTGGCTTCCCCCCACGGGAGGACGGAGGGGCTTGTCTCCCACTCCCTGTGGGCAGAGCCTGTCCCCGTTTGCCCTTCCCGGGCTCCGACCTTCGCTCCGTGCAGTCTCAGCGCTGCCGGGGGGAGCACCCCCAAAACGGCAAATACGGGATAAAAAAACAAGTCTAGGCTGTAAGCAGCTGTCTAGCCACCGCTCCCGGGTCACTTCTGGCACTCGGAGGCAGGTGGGGGAGGCTGTGATAAACCTTGTTTGTCCAGGTGCAAAGCTAGACACGGGTTTTGCTGTTTTTCTTTGGAAAATGGTGGGGTGGTACCATGGGCTCTCCCCTCCACCTGGCTGCGGGGCTTTTGCGCAATCCCCACCGTCCCACCCATCACTGGGAGATTTTGAGGCTTTAAGCGTGTTGGGGAAAAGCCTTTTTCAGTTTAAACAACATGAAGAAAAGACTAAATGAATCCTGCAACTTATCCCTCGTAACAGGGTAGATTTGCTGGCAGTACTTCTCCCCCAGCAAAGCCAGATGGCTAAATGGGGTGAGAGAGCACATTGGACTTCTAAGCACGATTTCATTATTATTATAAATTAAAGAACTGATTGTTAAAAGCGCAAGTTTCAGGGCTAAGACCATGTGCAGCCACTGCTGGAAGCTCCGTGAAAAAGTGATAAAGGCTGAACCAGAGCAGAACTTGTTGTAAGGCAAAGAGACAAATCAAGGTTGCGACAGATACGGTTGTGCCCTGGAAGTGTAAATAAATGTGAAATGCAAAGGGATTTCATTCCTGAAGTCTTACAAAGACTCTGCAAATTCAGAGGGGAAGCGAACATTTTTTTTTTTTGCTGCTCCACACAGACAAAAATGCTCCACCCCATGAAACTGCATTCATTTTTATGAGTTTTCTTTCCTTGCAGCACATAACCCTGTCGACACATAGCACCTTGTCTGGGGACCGAACACGAGTGCAAAATATTTCAGGGTGAAGTGTTTCCTTGCCATGCTTGCATGGGAAGTAATGGGAACACAGAGGGGGTTGGGGGTCTCTCCTAACACCCAAAGTGTGGCCAAAAAGAGCAAAGCCACCTGTTTTGGTAGAAGGTGGACCTCTTGGTAAAGACAGGGGAGCAGGGGCCAAATGACCGCTCTGCTGAGTCCTCATCGATTCCTGCTTCTTCTTAGGGTGGTTCAGTTTTGTATTTCTCCCGTCTTAAATTAGGATTTAGATTTGGAGGAAAATGGCAAACAATGGGGTGAGCATACTGAGCCGTTTCTGAGGGCAGCCTCAGCACGGAGACGTTTTACACTGGGTTAGGAAAGAAAAGATGGTTTAAAAGTAAAATCTTTGAAGGGTATCAGGAGCAAATCCCCTTGTGTTAAACATTGACCTCTGGGACACACAAAGACTGGAAATAACTGCAGTAGTGTTATCCAGTGGTCTTAAGGAGCTGGAAAGCATTTAAACAAGCACTGGACTTCTGCCTTGACTCCTGTTTTCCCAGGCCTGCAGCTCTAAACGTTGGACTAAACCACTGTCAAAAGCCAGGCGAATATAAACTCACATCATTTTCTGTTTAACTCCGTATATCTAATTACACATCGAGTTAGAGAGGTGTGTTTTCGTTAAAATTATACTGACAGGCAAAACTCTCTGTAGCATTTAATACAACTGAGCAAATGTTTTCCTCCTGAAAGTGCCCTGGGAGGTAGGGAGAGTAGGTTAACTAAGGTACTTAAAATGTGAAAAGCACATGTAGCGTACCACCAAATATATTTTGAGTTGCATAAAAGATATGCCTTGTTCTAACAGCTAACTCTTAAACTCTTAGAAATTAGAAACACCTGCACAGTGTGTCTCAATGCTATATTTATTTGTCTGTGAATATTTATAAGCATTTAAACTACTAATGTTGTTGGCATTGTTAAATCTTGATTGTGAAGTTTGTAAATATTCAAAAGAAGCAGATGTTTACTAATCCCATTTACCTTTAAGGGAAAAAAATGTAAAACTGGAACGAAAGCAGATTGTTAAACTGTTTTCCCAACAGAAACAACCAAAATAAATTACTGCAATCTGAAGACTATAAAGAGTGACTTCAAAGGTCAAAGGATTAAAGACAGTCTAAACCATGAAATGCATTTTATTAGATTAATAAAACATATGATTTTGCTAACTTAATTATATGAACAAATTAGCTGGAAAGGAACTTCAGAGCTTGCCATCCCAAATTAACACCGGCTATAGCGAAGGTGCAGCAGCTACTGCCCCGCTCCCAGCTCGCTGACGGGCTTCTCCCTCCGCACAGAGCCGTTTCCGAAGGGAGCGTAAAGGCGAGAGCGAGGAGGGTTCTCGGGAGCGGGGGGTGCGACGGCGGCGGTGTGAGAGCGGAGCCCCGCGCGGCTGTACGGCTGCCAGGGCTATTCACGGTCTTCAAAGAACTTGGTACTGCTCTGGGACCGAAGCTATAGAGCAGGCTCAGCCCGTGCCAAGGAGGCCTACACTTGGCTCTGCTGAGTAACCAAAACACTAATTCAGTTCTCTGTTCATCTGTTTTAAATCATGCTTTTAAGTGTATTTATGTGATAAAGAATTGAAGCTGTTTCTCTTGGCCATCCAAATAATTGGGACACTCTCCTTTTCAAATAGATTGACATCTAAGTACAACAAGCACATTGAAAAGTGAATTTTGGCTCGCGGAGCCTTGCATTTGCTTAACTCTTTCAGAGCTTAATAGTGGCTCTTTTCGAAGTCAGGTTTCTCAAGGAAATATAAGCCTTCCAGCGTCCGAGCTGTTCCCATAGAAGTCAGGGAAAGCTTGATTTAAAACGATCTCAAAAAGAGCGTTGTAGCGTGGACCGTTTTACACAAAAAAAGAAATCATTTTCAGATAAAAGACCGCATTATTCAATTTGTGAAGAAACTCCACCCCAAAGCAAGTGACTGAAAAAGCTATCGTCTGCTCCCACTACATCAGCAGAGCCGAAGAAATCCAAGCTAAAAAAGTATGCCTTTAAAATAGGGTGGTAACTTCTCAGGAGACAGCAGCAGAGAGAAATGCGATAGTGCCACGTTTTGCAAGATCACTCTCATTAGCTTTATGAAAGTTCAGATTCACGTTCGCTTGGTTAATTCACCCGCACAGATACAGCTGGAAGGAACAGTGCCTTTGCAGCTCCTTCTGCTGTGACATTAAACATGGCAAGGTTATCATTTGATATACCGTCACCGAGGAACTGATTTATGGCTTTGGAGGGGGGTTGGGTCTCTCTTTCCCAATACTTTACAATTTGCTTGGACAACACTGGAAACAAACCCTTAAAATTTCTTAAGTAGAAAAACTTGATAGCGTTAACCCCAGTAAAGTAAGTTCAAATGTATCTTCCTCCTTAAGTGCAGCTCACTACAGATGCATGCTTTGCTGATCCATTTCCCCACTCGCTATTTTAGGGTTTACATACTGGATTGACAAAAAAACCCCAAACCAAAGAAACCAGCTTTTGCCATTTTTACTTATTATTCATCCCTCAGACTATCATTATTTTGTGATAGCGAGACAGCATTTCACTTCAATAGCATCACCACCATGTGCTCTCCCCATTAGTAAGCCCCTCTCAGAATCCACTAAGTTTCAGTCTAACGAGATGTGATAAAGTGACGCAACATCCACTAAAAACTAAGGATTAGTGCTGTTTCCAAATGACAGAATGCTTTGAAAGGTCCTCCTGACTGCTGTTTTAGTCTGCATATGGATCCTCACACTTTTTTTCTTTGTTTATTTCTTTTTTTTAAAAAGAATATCCTAATGTGTCATCAGCTTTGGATAGGAAAGGAGATGTATATGATTCCAACGCTTTTAATTTTCAAGGTCATGTAGCCCAGATCATAAAGGAAAAGCTCTCTTGGATCCATGCAGCAGTGGCTGAACATGCAAACAAACAGCTAGATCTGGAAACAATTTCAGCCTGATTTATGGGGGTTAACCTTACATGGACTTGGGATTTTTTGTTTTACGGAAAGGAAAGCAGAGAAAACCAAAAAGCAAAATCTTCACTTTTTCAGGTTGATGATACAAAGTCATTTCTTCCTTATGCAGTGTCATCTGGCTCTACTTGCTCGTGAGGAGTGGTTTGGGCAGCTGCGTCCAGAGCCAGGAAGACTTTTCCAGTGAAGCCACAACAGATCTCTCCTGGCTACAATGGGGTGCCACGGCAGCACGATAGGACATAAGGGCCACTCGCTTCTCAGCATGACATGGGCGTGCAGATCTCCCTCCTTAATGTTTAACCCCACCTTTAGCTGTCCTTACCAACCCTGGCTTCTGTCTTCAAGCATCCCTGAGTCAGCTGTACGCACAAGCCCAGACTCAGCCAGGTAGCCACCAAAAAGTGTACGTTTCGCTGCCCTACACCACAACACGTAGCAATACCTACTTTTGCTAATGGTTGCCCTTAGGGGACTGAGAAGACCATATTAATAGTAATTCATGTTGGGATGCTCTGAATCAGCAAGACTCATAACAAAATGAAAATAGCAGCAGCTTTGCATCATTACAACTCTACCCCTTGTGGATTTTCTGCTAGTGGCAATCTCCCTGAGCCGGCGTAGACTAAAATATTCTCCTCTTAATACCATTCTCCCTCTCTCCAACTCCTACACTCAAAGAAAGCTGTTTACTAAGTGGCACTACTTTCTTATTTTAATGAATGCATGCAAAGCACATTTATATGAGTACTAGAGCGTAGAGGTTTAACATCCAGTTTTCTCATTGTAGATCCTGCCACTCTACTCACTATTTGTACAGTTTTTGTTCAAAAGAATCTCATACTACACGTGCGAGTCAGAACAACAGCAAAACCAACAATCTCTACTAATTACTGTATTAGCTCTACCAACAATCTTCTTGTCACCTCTGAAGGTTAAATATTGGGATAACGGTCACTGATAAAACACAAAACAGCATTAGTGCTTCACACGAGAGCAACTGCAAGATCCTCACTCGCAACCCTTTGGTATAAAACATGCAAGGGTTTCTTTGTCAAGCCAGTGAGATACTAACCTTGTTTATCTGCGAATGCAAAACAACATTCCCCATCCAGCAGTGTCACTCTGACCTTTGTGTGGAACCTCGGTTCTCTCCGCGCAGCGTAACAATGCCGCTTTTGTGCAGCCAGTGTAAGGCCATGGGAGTCAGGATTTACTGCTCTGGCAATTTAATCATAACCTTCATACTTCGTGGCTTGTTCAGTTCGCATTCCAAAACAAAATATATAACACGCCAGAACTTTCTCCTTGCTTCTCCTATCTGTTAACTGATACTCATTATCACTCACTTTCCAATGATTTCTTTTTACTACAACGCAGGAAGGAAAACCCCAGAAACAAAATGCACAAAATGCTTGCTCTGGTAACACAAAGTGAAGGATACAGCTTTAAAAGCTCTCACTGAATTGCCTTTTTGTGCACCCTGCAAGAAAAACTGGCTGTACTTAATATTTCTATGCCCACACCGAATCAATCTACAGAGAGCAAAAGTTACAAACCTTTTAACGTTTGGAAATAGGTATTAGAATAGTAATTGTGTAACCTTTATTCATTGCAGGTGCAGGCCTTATGTGTATTTAGCATGCATTTTAAAAGGAGATTTACAAATAGCTAAAGCAGTGGCTCTGAACTGCAGGCAGCCATAATTCGGGAAAGATAACATGCAAGTGCAGAGTGAATATTACAGATCTGTTCCTGAAATGAGCTGAAAACCTATGATCCAATTAAATCAATAGAAAACACAGCTGCTCAAGCACTCTAGGGCCCAAGCTGTAAATCTGTGCACTGAACACAACCTCTTTTTTTTTTTTTCCCTAAGGGGGTTACCTGCTTATCCAGGAGCGGTACTCGTGGCACGGTCTGCATGCGTCGGGGCAGCTCCCGCAGCCGCCTTCACGAGTGGTGCTCAGCCTGGCAGTTTTGGCTTGGGGGGGTCGTGTGAATGCCTCCTTTCAGTTTCAGTCCCATGTGGTTTCACACTTCGACCCCACAAGTTCACTTTGAACTTCAGGTTCAAATGAATGCAAAATCCCAACACAAAAGACAGTCAAAACCACCGCCTATTGTGGGAGAACCAAGCCTAACTGTGTATCACATGGTTTTAAACAAAAAGATATAAATTAATCTCATCATTTCAATGAATGTTTCCTTACAGCATGCTGTGAAAACAGAATACTGCTACTCCTTCCTTAGCTTCAATACGAAAGTCTCTTAATACAACCGTTGTGTTTTTCCATGTGCTGGCTTCTAAGTATATATACGCACCCATTTAGTTTCATATTGTGACTGTTCAAATGTACTCAGATAGTATGTACAACTACAGGAAGATTATTTTTTAATTTCATATGACTAGAAATAGTATGCCTGCCCCGGACTTACAGACAAATCTAAATCAATGTTATACTAGCTCAGTCCGTTAAGTTCCATGTGTTTGTGTATTTATATCTGCATCTGTGAGACAGGGAAAGGAATCACATCTATAAGTAATTAACCAGTTTAATGAACATCAGTCAAGGGAGGGAAATCAAGTTTAAATTCAAGTCTGTCCTTTGCTCCCAATGCCAGAAGAAACTTTGTGATCATTTTGTTTTTCCAGCAAAACACATAGGTAATGACTGCTAACAGCCATTTATTCTGTCTCAGATTACTATGCAAGTATTTGGCTAGGACTTAACCCTGTTGAATTCCAAGTAGTTTTAGAGTTTTACTGTAGGGAAGTTTTCAACTCTCTCACAGACAGTCATATTCCAGCACTCTTAATGCTGCTTTGATAAAGGCAAAGCACTGGGGTGCTTGTTTCAGGTGGTTCAGAATAACAAAACACTTTAGCAAGTTCTAAGTGAATGCACAGCTCTAACTAGAGCCTGATATCTTGCATATTTGTATTTCTGCATATAATTGATACAGTCGGTTTGGGGATTGCATGAAAAAAAGTCAGTCACTTGAATACAAAAACTGCCACAGGATATGTAACCAGTCATCTTCAGGCAAAAAACAAAAAAAGTCTGTGAACAATCAAAATAAACTCATGAGCCAAAAGCAAGGCAGGTGGCTACACCTCTATCTGCTGTGCTAAACTGTGAAACTAAAACTTTTGAAAAATCAAGACTTCCTCCCATATATAGTTGCCATTGCAGAATTTGTTTCAGCCTTTGCATTCAATATACACTTGCCACATATTGATTTTTTTTTTTCCTTCAAAGCTAATCTTTTGACTTTCCAGCTGCAAAGAAGAAACATTGTCAGACTGTTATGAGGAAGCTCGCTAACAGTTCATGCATTTGATGCTCTGGCTATAATGTTGTACAAATCTAATGTCATGAGTCCTGGATCATGTACAAATATAGAAAACAGCATCAAAGATGCAGCTTTTCCCCAGGTATTGGTCCTTCAGCTTGCAGAAGACTCATTCATTTCAAAACACGCTGGAATAACTGACTGGCTGCACTGAAGCCCATAACTGCCTTTATATATAAGCCTTTGTATGACATTACTGAATGTCTCGAAACATTTTAAAGTTTTATTACAGTGTTTGAAATCAACAAGGCAATTAGTGAGACCTGAGACTGTGTACTGGTCAAACAAAACTGCCATTGATAGTACTTTGCAAAAGTCAATGGATGACTTGGGTTTACGGGCCAAGTGTAAGTGTGTGTCCACAGACACACCTTTTCATTTTTATAACTGTAGTTTAGGCTTTAAGGAAAAGCCCATATTCCTCAAATCAACTTTTATCACTGTTTTCTGATATAAATAACAACAGGGGAGAGACAGAACGGAGATGATTAGACTTGACAATAATACGGGTAGTGGAGTGGGGTTTTCCCCCAACTAGCAAGGTATTGATAAACAATAAACATATTCTTGTATTTTAATAAGGCCTTTCTCCTAAGATATCAAAGCAGTTGAAAAGTACCATACATGTCCAGAACTGCCATGAAAAGTACCACGTGCCACTGAAAAGAAAACCAGCAGTAAGACTTCTACCCAGAACAGCAAGAGTCAAAGGTGAAGGTACAGTGACAGATTCCTCACTTCCAGCCACAGGCTGTAACAGACCTTCCAGGAGAACTGATGTCTACAAAAAAGTTTTCGTAGTGGGAGGGAGGACTTCATACACATCTTATTGTACATGAGCAGACATAAATAAGCATACATTTTCTGGACCTTTCAATGTGTACAGGAGATATCTGTAATCAATGCTACCGCCACATGCAGCTAGCTGGCTTTCAGTAGATGACATATGTTCCTAATTTGTTTCCTGCATAACCAGAAGGTGTGTTTACTGCTATGAAATCAAGTTAACATTTACAAAGCATAATTATCTTTAAAAAATGACTTTGCCATAACTTTCAACAAACTCAAAATAGACTGGAAAAGAAACAAGGACTGCTGTATCTTATTAAAGTTAACATTTTATTGAGCAGGTGGAAACAGAAGTCAGCTGAGCTGTCTGTTCTTAGTTTCTTTCCTCCCTGACCTCTCCTGGGAAGGGATGTATTCTAACAACTGAGTAACAAGTTTATTCTGATTTTTTGTTTTTATTCTGGTGTCATTCTAGTTAAAAGTTTTGATTCACAATAGTCCAGATCAAAATCAGAAACATGTGGGTGTCCTACAGGCTACAAAACTCCCCTACTCTAGGTTTCTAGCCAAAGTTTATAAAATCAAGCTGAGACTGAAGTATATCATAATTGCAAGACATTAAATGTGAAATTAAGTGAGAGGTAAGTAATCTAACACGACAATCACAACGACAAGAGTTTTACTCACCTCTGCTTTTCAGAGTCACATCTACCTATAATTTATGGTGTACATATTATCACAATTTGATGCAACATTTACATTAGTTTAATCAAACACTTTCAGAATGCCTGGTTCATTACTTGCATGGCACTATAGCAATTGCATTTTACTTACTTCCCTAATCAAAGAGTATCTGAATTCTTTGGACCAGACAAATGGATATAGATTTTACAGGAACCAAACAAACTAAATGCATATGCATTATTTTAACTGTGAAGCATTTATATTACCTCATAGATGTGATTTCTAATCCAACTGGCTAATACTATTCACTGAAAAATCACATTACAGTACAGTAATTTAAAGGGATAATAAACACATAACAATAAATAGTAAGGGTCTAAACTCTTGCCCTTCTGATAAAACTGTGATTCAGTCAAGTTCAACCATGGATATGGAAGTAAGCCATTCCTATTCATCAAAATGAAAAAAGTCATATCAAGACCCATTGATTTCAGTGGGATTTAAATACAAGTTTAGGTTCTGGATGGATTAAAGGCAAGCACACTCCTGAACTAGAGCCTCCTAAGGACATACACACTAAATGATGCCAGAACTCCAACATTACTTCAACTATTCTCTCTTTAAAGTTCCTTCAATGCATAACCAGAATGAAATTTCATTCTTCAATGAAATCTTGTCATTTCTCTGTGTGCAAATCCTTTGTGCATATCACCCATGGCAAAGGGTGGCAGATCATGTTCTTGCTTCACGTATGTTCAAGACTTTCCTATTGCTTTATCTTGTCAATAGCCTATAGTTACATATCATAACATTCATTCTATGTTTTATTACCCTACCCAACGTATATTAGGCTGTAGCATTGGAAAACCTTTACAACTGCCATTAAGTTGATCTAGACAGAGATATTTTTTTTCCTTAATTCTCTTCATTACAGAAATATCCTTTATTTCCTTTAATGACAGATTATAAGTTCACTTTAGAAGGAGACTTGTGCACACTGTGGTTGACGCATACCATACAGAAACTATTGGAGAAATTCTTGTTGACTCTGAGGCATGCTTATACACAGTTATAAAGCACAAAACCACACTTCTTGGATACTTTAAGTATTCCCACCCCCCTCTTCTTTCCAATATTCAGCGAAAATCTATGAAGTCTCCTGCAGTTAGCTAAGTCAGAGTCTGCTCTGTATCCTATTCAAGCTCAGTGTGAGAACTTGCCATGCACCAAGCAGGAGACACTAGACGCGAGACAGGCAACGGTGTTGTCCTCTGAGCCATGAATCCTTTCCAAATCTGCAGTGTGGGGGAACTGCGTAACAGCATCCATCAGACTAATGCTAAAAGGAGTTCCCAAGATGGGCTCCGTATGATTGTTTAAAGGACTTCTAAAGCAGTTACTAATATTTCGTACCCCAAAATACATAAATTAAACATTTTCAGGATACTTCTGGTTCACACACCCAACTGCTCTTTCTTATGACGCTCTACCAAGTCTACATACTTGCTTGGACACTATGGTACTATGCTTCCTATCCTTTCCCTGTGCTGCAGAGGTAGAGCACAAAGGACAGAAACGTGGACCCTTTGAGGACTTGCCAACTCTACTGCTGTTGGTGCTAAACCGCTACTTCTGAGGGTAGTCGGTCATCCGGTCATTTTGGACAGCGTGTGGTTGGCGGGCGGGCAGCGTGTGAGCGCAGAGTCAACCTGCACAAGCACCCGGACCGACGCGAGCCGGGGTTTCCAGACCTTGCAGTACAGCCAGCTCTGCGCAATGGCCACAGGAAACATCTGCATTCACAATATTGGCAAAATCTGGTTTTTTCCCAATTTTTTTTCCCATGGTAGCGTGACCATAAAGGTTCAAAGATGAAAGTGCTCAAAGCAGCTGAAATTCAAACTATTTTACCCTACATTTTAGCTTCAGAATATTTTGCACTTAAAACATTTTTGTAACGTGTGTAGTCCTGTGTCAGAGTAGCTATTTTTCACGTACACCAGCAAATATGTTTTTGAAGAAAACACAAGAAACAGGGGGTGGAGGAAGGCTGGGCAGATTTTACCCCCATATTAAATATTAATATTAGTTAATGAATTACTGAAAATCAATATTAAATAAAAACAGTATTTGTTTTGTAGCTCCGTGTGGCATCTTTTCTCTTAACACAGGAGGTTTTATGTGGCATTTAGAAGCTTTATTGTTTCAATAGCAAAGGTAAAGAGGTTAATTCCTCTTTAACAAGGGGCTCTCCCCTCCTTTCCCTCCCCCCTCTCCTTTTTGGCTCGGCCTAAATTTCTAACACTACCTTATGAAATGTAGTATACAGCTTTTAATTGTGCCCAGAGGCAGTACAACTTCAGAGAGGGTTTGGAGCAACTGGCAGAGGATTTGCAGAACAGCTGTGTTCCGGGAACATGTGCAGCGCGGTGCAACAGCCCCGTCAGCACCTGCACCCGCTTAGCGCGCCCGCCCCCGCCGCTCCACGCACGCTCCACATCTGGGATTAATCACCCCTTTTAAAGGAATTAATACTCTTAACGTTTTTATTTTATTATACCTGTAGGAACATGATGCTATATTAAAATCTGCAGCTTATAAGTAGTATTTTGTTCAAGCCAGAGTTACTGGGGGGAATAAAACCTCCCTGTGCTTTGCCAAGAATGAATTGTTTTAATATCCCAACATTCAATATTATTTATTATTAAAGTCGAGCGCTGCTTTGGTGAGTAACTGGCTTTCTCGTGCTTTAACCTCCTTTTCCCCACTGAACTCTACCTTACAGTTTCAACATTGGCTGGAAATAAGCCCCCATAGTTCCTCCCCCTCCACCACCATTTTCTCAGTGTTCTCTATTCATGTTGAAAGGTTCAAAAAAAAAAAAAAGTCCTTTAAAAATGTGATATTATTTAAATGTCATTCAGTTCCAATAGCGGTATTTGCTTACATAGTTTAGGCAGCACAGAACTCTATTCATGCATGAGTGATGCCACATTAACCATTTACGATAGATTTTCATGTTAATTCTACAGGGGAGAAATCGTATTAGATTTGCCCATTTCGTGTAACTTGTAATGGAATTCTGCAACATGAGTCCTGCTCATTATAATGATGGGGACTAGAGAGGAAAGCTGAAAAGAAGAGGGAAATCAGCTCTGTTATTAATTCATTAAAACACACAAATTTCCCCAAAGTCAGACACCCAAGTGAATGCTTTTGAGGCAAAACCACAAAGATTTGCCACTATTGGTGGCATTTGGGAGTGCACTAGAATTCAGTTTTAATGATTTCTCTGAATCAACAGTTTATCCCAACATCTGATGCACCAAAATCCACAAGCAATAGAAAAATACAATGCTAATAATTTCTGTGTTATTCTACAGAGCCAAAATGGCATAGTGTTAAACCTTGTCTTGCAACATTTCACACTAGGAATGTTTTGGTTGTTAAGTATTAAAGGTTTTTGTCTTGAAACCCACCATTTGTCCAAGAATTGGAACAGAAATATTTATCCCCCAAAACCTTTGGGTAAATACCATCCCAGGTTTCTCAATATATATTTACTTAATTTGAAAATTTAGTCTGCACAAGTATTTATGGCATGAAATATTCTGAAAATTAAGCAAAGAAGTACAAATCCCAAAACAGCGCAAACATTTTGCTTCAGGATTTATTTTCCCACTGGTAGCTACAGCATAGTCCTTTTGCATTCCATAATTCAGTCGCCTAACGTTGTTCTACTGAGCTGGAAATGTTCAGCAGCAAAATAACAAAGCCATATTGGTCATGGCCACTCTTAAGGCTAATTTTTCTTGTAACTGAGAATTGGCCAACCTCAGCAGCCCTCTACTCGCATTTATCTATGTTGGGTACCCTCTTCTTGAAGGAGACGGACTACAGCACAAAACTAATCGGTTTTTTGGCTCTCTGCGCCCAATGTCTTCACTCACTTTGCTCAGTGCTCAGTTGTTCTCCCTTCAGAGCAGATTTCCCTGTTTCCGTCATAGTGCATAGTATATTTATAGTGACTGTAGCCTAAAAATCTAAGTACTTAATTAAATACAAACAGTTCTATTTTGAGAATTACCATACTCTGCTTGAATATTATGCACATTACATATTTTAACAAGGAAGAGAGAAGAAGGGAAAATCTTGCTGCTCCAGTCCGTGCTGGCAGAGAAGCCTTCCTGACTCACCAAATTTCTCATTCCCCCTCACCTCGGGAACAGCCCCTGGGAAAAATCCACTCAACTCCACAGGATCCTGCAGCACCTTTTGTTGGGACTTACCCCTTTTAATGGAGGTGCCGAATGTGGTTTTAAACTTACTTTGTATTTCCTTATTATTCTATCATGGTTTTGTCATGAGTGCATGACAGTTGTGTGTTAATTTGAGCCTTAGCTAGGTCCTGTCACCCTGATTTTAATGGAGCTGAACAAGTTCATACGCCACTAACTCATTGAGAAGTCGTAATCAGGCTGACTTATGCAATGGGCAAATCCATATCTCTCACTGAACCTGCATTCCAGACTTAACAGAAATGGAAACAAATGCACGTATAGTTGCTCATACAAGCCAAGTTAGCGGAGAAAAAAGAAGTGGAGACTCAATTAAATCAGTAAAGCAAATGCACACTTGCACAATTTTAGTTTTGGAGCCATAGCACATTGCCTGTCCTGAACAGTGATCTCCTACCTGTTACCAAAAACCAAAACCTGATGGGCAGAGGTTGGGACAGGCCAAGTATAATTTTAAGTACTGGCGACTGGTGGTGGGGACAAGGGGGTGAACAGAAGCACAAACCAAGCATTCCTCTTTTTCCCAAATTCTACTGAGGTTTGGGGGTGGGGTTGGTTGGGGTTTTTTTCTTTAAATACTTTCCTCCCTGCTGTTAGGATGCACAGGGAGAAAACTGGCCCTACTCGGAGCAGGAAAGGAGACTAGGTGACCTCCAAAGGTCCCCTCCAGTCTAAATTTTTCTATGACTCTAATCAAAACCCTCAAGAGATGCTGCATCTGGCGATGCCAAACATACCCAGGAAATGTAAAATTAGAACTGATTACCAAGATGTTTGTAAACCAGAACCCTCTGATGCCATTATATGGTCATCTAATACTTGGACAGAAGCCTTTGCTGCCTGAAAAATGTTGGATGGAGCAGACTAATTTCAAAACACCATTTGCTGCACTGCCAGATTTTCCCTATGGAAAATAAAATTGCAGAGGTCTTGGGAACTGGTAAATTCGCCAAGCTGGAAGTCAGGTTATGAATTTAGAAGACATTTTTTTTTAAAAAGAAATCAGTAATTAGATGGTAAATTGAGAAGTAAAACTATATCTCAGAACTACAGGAATAGATTACAGCAAAAGCAATGTTTTCAAAAGTACTAAAGTGATGTAGGAGCCTGTATCTTGCTACTAAAAATAAGGACCCTGGTCCTCAAGGCCTAAGAATAGCTCTGTACTAGGAATTTATGTCAGCGTAACAAAATTATCTTTGGACGTGATTCTTTCGACATATCTCTGCCATCAAAAATCCCAGTATGTATAAATGTCCTGGTAAAAAGTGCTTGTACTAGTCAAGGAAGTCCTTTTTTCGTCATCAGAAGCTGTATCTATAGCAAAGGAGCTTGCTATAGCAGCCATACCCATACATTATTGCAGCAGACCCTTTCGCACAGCCTAATATTTAGGCTAAGTCACACTTGACAATTTGGCATTTTGGTGCTAAATAATTTTGGTGCTTTAGGAAATTTTACCAAAGAGCAAGATGAGTGCAGGTTGCTTAATGAAATACTTTAAAAAAAAAAAAGGACCTAGGAATACCTGTATGACTTTTTTCCCTCCAGGGAAAGGAGATTCACATCTACTTCCATTTAGGAAAATCACCTGACTAAATTTTGATGTAAAAGATCACATTTGTTTAGGAAAAAAGTTTATCCCACTCAGAATAAATCTCATAAAAAATCCCAAACAGCACAGGCTGCAGAACCTCAAGTGGCCAAAGACACAGCAGGACCAGGCGAGCCACACATCACCTAAAAGAAGTCAAAGTTTTTAAAATGCCAAACCAGTATTTTTCCCCAGTTTTCAGTCTAATGTCCCAGGTGTTTATTACATATTTTACTACTTTCAAGTAACAACAATTTCTATTAATAGTCCAGCAGCGTCCCTTTTCTATTTGGCAGAAGATAGAGTCACTCTTGATGGGAAATCATACATCTTCTGGGACTAGACATGGTCAGATCTACTTAGTGTTAATGAAGACACTGCTTAAAGCCAGGTTTACGGAAGCAGAAAAAGCAAAAGGAGGCTGAAAAAGACTGACAGCGTGAAGAATTTACCTTTGGTTTAAAACCGGAGTGGTTCAGCCTTGTGCCCTACGTGCTATTCATTTGTCAACACATTTCCCTACAGAAGTCCTTGTTACGCATTACCAGTGGGATCTCCCAAAAGTTTTCTATGCTGCACAAATAGGGGGGAGGCAAAGCAGTTTGGAGAGAAGCAAGCTTTGCATGTGTTCAGTCCTGACTCAGGTATTTTAATCTGTATCCTAAATGGAAGATGCTGATTCATCATAATTTTCCCCTTAAACTATAGCCGTTATTTATCCAATCTGAGATATTTGTCACTGGTTTAGATTCTACTTACTTTGTCTGACCTTGTAATTACTGAAAGTATGGATGCTATTTATGATTAAGACCAATTTTGTGCAACGCTCATGTTCCTGGAAGTCTGGCAATCGGTGCTCCAGCGCCATCCCATAACTCCATGACTTTTTCGCTCTACAAAAATAATTTTACAAACCCTCACCCTCTTCATGATTGTCGCAATTTCTGCCAGAGAGAGCCCAGGGCTGGTAAAGTGCCAAGCAGAGCTTAAACATACTCAAGAGCTTCAAAGAGAAATGCACACAATGCTATTGATGTCAGCCTCTCACTTTAATATGTGCTTAAATTCACAGCATTAAAAATAACCAATCAAGGGTTTTTCTTTGCCATCCCCACTCTTACAGTGATCCTGAAATGTGTGTTAAAAAAGAACGCTACAACTACTGCTTCTGCATGGTGTTCGGTAGACTCAAAGTCACAACGTGATTTTCATTAGAGGGAGAAATGTTTGGAAAATTGTTATATGAAGCCCATAAATCTGAAGATAAATAATGAAAATGAAACTTCCCATGAAATGCCCCACCGTTCATTTTATTTAATATTCTCCATTGGTGAAAATAAATTAAAAATGAACAAGACTTGTTTATGCTTGCCTTACACTATTCTTTGTGTTTGAATAGCAACTGCATATTAATTTATCAGGATCCCATAAATTATAATTAGCCAGGAGGATTAACAACATAAATCCTTGAATTTAAAACCAACCTGCCCTGCTCTCTCTTCCCTTAGCCCTAAAGTGAAAAAGAGCCATAAAACCCATCACCGCCGTTTGATCCATTAAACTCATGAGACACTCTTATTTCAGCTGAGCTACTGGAGGTAGATGCCTTGCAAAATCTTTTTTAAAGTTACAGCAGCCTTCCTGGAAGCAAGAGAGAGCGTGCACAGGAAAGGCGCAGCCTGAACATGGTAGCTGACTCTTGCTCTTTCCACTGCATCACTAGCTGACACCAGGGAGGCTTCTCAGTATGCAGGAAATGGGCAAAAGATCTTACGAGGAAAATAGGCGAGGCCCGGAGGTATCATTTCCTAAGCACACCTTTGTGAAGATAAAAGGAAAATCTAAC
Organism: Haliaeetus albicilla; assembly: GCF_947461875.1. Lineage (NCBI taxonomy): Eukaryota > Metazoa > Chordata > Aves > Accipitriformes > Accipitridae > Haliaeetus > Haliaeetus albicilla. The sequence goes on from NC_091492.1 coordinate 6,768,431, forward strand.
TGAAGTGACTATGCGTTTCGCTCTGTGTGCAGACCTGGTAGGAGTAAGGATGGTCGGCCGGTGTATCAGGCAGGACGTACCCCCTCCACTACAACTTTCATATCCTTAAGCATCAGTTAAGGGCAAAACGAGTAACGTCCCCACATACCTATAAATCACCTAGGGTATCGTACTGATGGTAGTTATCCCAAATAATTTCAAGTGCTTTGGCAGAAACGCGCAACCCATTTGTACGTGTGATCAGGAACTTCAATCAGAAATACAAACTTTAAAAGCCACTTTCCTCCCTCTCACTCCTGCAAGATTTACGTGACGGATGTGAAACACTGGTGAGCAGCAAAGCTGAAACCTGCCAGTCCCACCTGAGCGTTCAGGTCTTGTCTAGCGAGGCAAGGTGCTACTGAGCTGCAGCCCTGGGAAAACAAGCCCACATCAAGGCACAAGGAGGGTACATCTCGTCTTTCAAAAGAACATTTTAAACTGCAATATCTCTTAGTTTCAGATTAGGTAAACAACAAAAAAAAAGAACTTTTCGATGGGGTTTATTTTTGGTAACAGGCTGCTTTGCAAGGGTCAGACCGCAATAGGAGTAACCCAAAGAAAATCTTTAACAGGCGTAGCAATTTATATTAAGTACTTGCTTTTTTTTTATTTGTGGCTTGAAGGAGTTCAAGGGCTTTTGAAGACACCAGTCCCTTACGGTCATTATAGCAGCGCTGCACACAGGGAGCAGGGATTACGGAGCGGAGCCAGAGCCGTACGCCCGGACCTGCCGCACGCACGCGTCCCACACCGCCCGGCCAAAGAGCACGCAGCCATCACGTCACCCGCTTGGTAGAACAAGCACATTTTAAAACCAGGAAAGCGGTGTCGCCAAAGGCAGAAAAAATATCAAATTCAAGCCTATGAGCTGAAACAGAAAAGACCCAAGGGAGGAACCGTCAGCGTGCTCCTCCCTACCCAACCAAGGGCACTGAGCAAAGACTTCTCTTGCACGGTCACCTAACAAGCGTCCACCTCCCGATGCAGTCACAATCTGCTCCCCTTCGTAATCTCAGGAACCCACGAGGGACGTGGAGGTGGTATCGAGGCTTCGGCTGGCCGGATTCCCAGCTGGTCTATGGAAACAACCCCTCTCCATCCCCTGAGCCGATGTCTACCAGCCTTGGCTTCCTGCTCTTACAGAATGGTGCCGAGCTGCAAAGGGAGAAAGCCAAGAAAACTAACAGAAAAAAAATAGTCACCGAGAAAAGGGTGAGCAGGGAGAGGAATGGCAACATACGCCAATGACAGCCCATGTCTCTGAGGGGTGGGTTTAGGAACAGCTAAAGGTGGTAAGCTTCAAAGCTAGAGCCCGGCACTGCTTATCGGCTCTGATATTAACGGGTTACCACCTTGGATTTTATTCTGTTGATACCACACGCGTCTCCTGAGCTGCAGAAAACCTGCGACCTGAACCCACAGAACAAATCTCTCGCAATACTGTTGACTGAGACTATTTTTTCCTCCTCATGATTAATGTTACAGGGTCTGATAAAATACAGGGGCAGCATTTTTTGAGCTTGATACGAGTTATCCAGGGAAAGGCTGCATCAGGCGCACATACACTACGTGCAGATAAGGTGGCTCAGATCAGCGTGTGATATACCTGCACGTGCTGCGTACGTTAGACGAGCTGAACATGACACGGAGCATTTCTGCTCACTTCACACAGCTGATATTTATCACAGCTCCTTTCAAATGCTTATCTCCATCCTTTGGAGTTCACTTACATGGCGAATAAGGTGAACTCCCAGGTGGAATGCGGGCCCAGAGGTGTCAGGGGAGGTTTCCATTCAGTAAAACCAGGATATCACCTGGTTTAGAGAGATACGGGATACACACCTCAGCAAAACATGTTTCTGTAGGATTCTTGTATGTGCAAGTAGTACAAATGTACCCAGTATGAGATACGTAAACAAAGGAAAGCGACCAACCCTTTTCATTATACATACACACATTACCTAGATATTAGGATTTTCTAAACATACGTGCACAGACACACAAAACCCTGCCTGGCTCTTCTGTTTGCCTTTAATAGCAAAGGGAGAGCAAAACAGCTTTCGTTTTTCGTATTTCTCCTTCCTTCTCAGTAAGAGAAATGAGACCTAGCAATTTAGACAGCTATGCTTAGTTGTCCTTACTAAGCACCAAAGTGAATGATTTGACTAAGATTATACAGCCAAGGGGTTATTCACCTCTCTTAATCAAAAGAAATCACAGCTGGAATATAAAGTATTTGTCCCCTTGTATTTAAGGGGGGGGGGGGGCAAGACATCTGGTCGTATACAAGAAGAGAAAGACGGACGTTGTTAGGCATAAACACAAACAGCTTTGCAAGTAGAGGCTGGAAATAAGCATCATCTTAAAAAATTTCACTGCAGCATATTGTAAAGGAAGCTCCTGTATTCATTCCATGAGGGAATAGGAAAGTGCACTCTCTGTACAAGGCTGCAGAAGACAGAAAGCTCTGTAAGCCCATCCCAACTCCCTTAATTATTTTAATTGCAGCAGTGTGATGCCAAGGTGCTGAATTACCCCCTCAGGCTCTGGCTGCTTAGCCAGGAGGTACTGAATTAAACTGTCAGAACATGCAGAAAAATTGCAATGGTGCCTGTCAACGGTATTTGTTAAGAGACACGGGTGAGGCTAGTGACTTGTATAGAAAAAGAGCTGCCAATGCAAAGTCGTCAAAGCACAGCACTGGAACTAATGGGGTATTCAGAGGTCTTGTTCTACTTCATTGGTTAAAGCCAACAAAACTCCTGTAATATTTGGGGCGGTTTGCTATTTATGGCTATGGTAATAAAGGCCAGTTAAAGCTGCAAAGCCAGCCACAGTTAGTGGTCCCCACCGCTTTATTTCTAAATGGCTGAGGGGGCACTATTCCATGTCAAGCTCTGGTTTTAACAGAGAGAAACATTTCTGAAAAGAATTGGGTATTTAAAACATGAAAAATTAAACGCAGAGTGGGCTACAGTTTTACAATATACTGTTCTAGTTAAAAATAACTACATTTCGGATGCCTTACCCAGATGATTTCGAATTCAGTTATGTCTTAGCTGCAAAGAACTGGCATACAGTTGACAATGTGGCCCAGGTTTAGCATCATCTCTTCTTCACACGTGGCAGTTTCTTTCCAGAGACACTTACCAAAGCCGAAGGTATGTTTGATACCAAAATCTACTTTGTAACTTCGAAACCCACGCAACTGCAGATAGCGATCAAAGAGATTTAAAGAAGTCCTATTTGCTGTGGCTCTACATGGCTCTCTTTTAGCTATTTTTAGGAGTAAAATCCTGTGCTTATGAAATTGAAAGGCAGATAACAATGGTTGGAGTCAGCGTGTGGGCAGGTGCCATGCAAATACCTCACAGCTCAACACATGTGCATCGGCTCCAATTTTTTCGTTCCCCCGCAAAGCTGGGTCTCTTTGGGGCAGTTAAAGCCAGCTGGTTTTGGGGATGGGTGCTAGCTTCCACAGAGGGGCACACAGAGAGCTGTGACCTAGATGAAAGTGATAAAAGATTTATGCTAGGCCTAATACACCCATCTATAGGTTTTTTAAAGAGCTAGTGAACAAACCTGTTTAACTTCTTAGTCCTTCCATTTTTGAGGAGCTGAGCACAGCCCTTCTAGAGACTGCAGAGTATGAATGGTACTCAGAAAAGAAGACTTTTGATGCATGTGCATGCTTGCCAAAGCCACCTTTTTAGCTTGGCAGGGAAGTGGAGATGGAGAAAATGAGCATTTTCTCATTTCCTGTAAATGCTTGTCCCTGTCAATGACCATCCAACCAGCTCTCTGCCCAGTGGGAGCAGTATCCCATTTTCCCATTCAGTCTGCAGAGCTTTGAGAAGTGCTACGTGTCCCGCCTGGCTTCCCTACTGCTGTATCTCCCAGCTCACTATGCTTACTGGGATTCTTTCTTAACGGGTCATATTGCCATAATCCTATATTCACTTAATGTGATTTTCACTAAGAATAAAAGTTCAAGAGAGGTTAATGATCCATTAGTGTATATTTTTAACTATCTCATTTACATATTGAAGAGCCTGTATTTATTTTATTAGAAGCAGCTCACTATATTCAGCTGACTGAATTATGTGAGATCACATGGATTACACAAGAACTGTTCAGTAATTAATTTTTCTGAGACATGATATGTAGTTGTTAACTATATTTCTAAACAATTAAAATGGTGAAATGCCTCTTAATGAAACTGAAACCTTTGCTGTTATAAGGCCTTTACATTTGCAATGCTCTCCCAGCTTAAGGGTTCATTTCTGTCGTTCCTTTGGAACAAAATACTACTGGTACATAACACGGTACACCAGACCACAGGAATTATGGTTCAGGCCAGGTTACAAATGCTGTTTCTAAGCTGTGTTTGTAACTAAATAGCGATGGCCATGCAAAGATGCACAATTATGAACTCCTTGTTCCCTTCTTGCCATCTGGGAATTAAAGGACAATCTTCATTAACTTTAATTAAAGACGTCGCTTCCTTTCAGATGAGGGTGACAGTCCAAGTGTATATTAAGCAGCTCAACCCACGTATCTCCCCCAAGCATTACCCATGGCTCTGTTCCCTTGGTCCACCAATGTAACGTACCGTATCGCACATGAAGAAGGGAAGGTAGAGTGATGGCTCCATGGCTCCAACACCACATTCCACCTCCATCTATCCATCTCAGTAGGTTCACCACATCTAATGATTAAGCCACTTTGCTATTTTCCTGGCGTGCAGTTTACTACAATTCCATGACCTGTCACTAACTTGAATATCTGAAGAATATGAGATACTAGAGATATGAGATATGGGAACTGCACCCTAAGCCTTCACAGTCCCAATCATGCAAACATGTCTGGGAGAGTCTGATCACTCTCCATTTATCAGAGCACAAGTCCAAAGGGGATTTATTCTCTTGCACCGAGGACAAAAGGGCCAAGTGACATTTACAAATAGTTAAATTGCTCAAATCTTTTAAAAGGTAAACCATATGTTGACTACTTTGTACTCAGAAAATGCCTTCAAATAGTTTTAAACACTTCTGAGCAAGATTCCAGGATTAGCACTGCTCCTTTCTTCTCGGGATAGTGGTGGCACATTGCGAAATGCCTCTTCCATGCTCCTTGCCAACATCAAAATCTCTTCACGCTGCATTTTTGAGTGTCATGTTCACAAGAACACGAGAGGATTTCTGGTTCTCAGTGGGAGAGTGCTATGTTTTTCGAATGCAAACAAAGGATATTAAAAAGCCCCTAGTGCTCATTATACCACCGCAGCCCACCAGAAACAAAAGTATGGATTCCATTTTCTACCACGTAATGACTATATCATGTACAGAACTGGATGAACTAATGTATTACTTAGGAATTGTACTATTTGCTGGGCCCTTCTGCCTTCCGTTGCAGTGACACATGCAGAGAAAGACCGGCTTCAGGGCTAGATACAAATAAGATCTGTCATAAAGGAACATTGTCATTATTCAGTCAAATCTCCCATTAGCTCAGCATTAGCGACAGACACCTTTTTTTGTGCGCTGAAGACATGGAAATGTGGAGTGAAGGAGACTTCCTGGACCATCAGGTCTTGTGTCTGTGTTATTGCAGACACCACATCATACCATTCTTTTCACAAACATATCAAGGTTATCATAATCTGGAGAAATTTCTACAATGATGTTTTCAGCATGATTGTATCAGCGATGTGGACAGAAAAAACAGCAAAATTTCCTTGATGCAAATATTGTTTCATATGAAATTTGCAGTCATCGTACCACAGGATTTCTGGGAAGAAATGTCTGTAGTTTTTTCCGAAACAATGTTTGAAGATTTACAAAGCCCTAAGGTATATGTATTTGTCAATGTCATATCATAACATGCAAAACATTGCAAAGAACTAAACAACTAAATATAACCTCAAAAGCTTCTTCCTACTAATATGGCTTCATTTTATTGATTTAAAAAAAAAAAAAATTGCATTTAAGGCAAACTATTTTGTTCTGTACAGCCTTACTGAGAGCCTGGTGTTGCACTGAAGCACTCTTCCTCATTTAACGTGCTGCTTCTCAATCAGATACTGAAGCTGAACAATCCTTTGCCTGAAAATCAAATTAGCACTTTTCCAAAAGATAGTGTAAGACATTTGCATGAGTGTGCAAACTCAATCAAAAGTAAAACTTGAGTGCTGGGCATTTATATCCTGGGCTTGCCTGAATAAAGCAGCATTAAGTTTCTCAATAAGACTCAGATTTGTAAAGATATTTAGATGCAGATAAGGTACTTAGTGGTGCATTCAAAAAAGCCTAGGACTTTTCTGTCCTGATGATTCATTCTAATATACATTTCATTTAGAAGTCAGCAGTGCAATGTTGTGGTAGAAGCGATGTGGAAAAAAATAAAACCCAAGAAAAAACAATAACAAAGAGTAGAAATCTGAGCACAGTGAAGGCAACTGTGATGGTCCCAGTGGCTTTAATACAGTCAGACTTTCACCCAGTGTTTCATCCATACAAATTCCTCTCTTTCAAAGATTTCTAAAGATTTCTTTTGCTAAAAGCAGAGTGCAATGGAAGAATTATTATATTTAATGACATGCCACAGGACAGCTATGTTTAGAAGAAAGTCCCAGGCTGATTTTCCTTCCCTCGGTTCTGTTTTGCAGCACTGAACTACACCCCGGTGAAAATGAATCTAAAATTGACTCGAGGAGAAGTTCTCTCTCTCTCCTGAAGTTTGATTCAAATCTACTGTCTTCACATATTTTAGGCTGATTCGGCTAGACCACGGCATGTCTCAGCACTAAAGCTACTTTTTGCAGATTGCAGCTGTAGGGGGAAATACGTCTATGTATGAAGAAAAGTGATGGAGTGAATTAAACTCCAAACACAGCCTCCAGCTAATTTTTTAATAATCTGAGTGCAAAACAGGGCCTTGAGGGTAGGCAGAGCTTTTCAGTAAACCAATCAGAACTGGATTTTATTTAAACAACAGTAAAGTCAGTCCCAGAGAGCTCAGACACTTGTATACAAAGCAGCCATATCTCACTGAGAGTCTGTACAGTAGCTCAGCATCTCAATTTCAATCACAGTTCATTCCCTGCTGGTACTTTTTGTCTGCAAACAAGCTGAATGTGAGCTGACAAGGGCCCCCAGAGCAAATAATACGCGAACTGGAGGAAGAAACTCACCCGGACACGATGCTGACAGTTGTGCAGCCAATTCAAAAAAACTGCAAAACAAGAACCCCAGCATCTGTGTCCTCTGCTGTAGTAGCTGCACACTGCACTAGTAATAAATAGATAAAACTTGATTTAATGAGTTTCACCTCCTGAACCACAACTTACCTTGGAAAAAGAGGTATGTTACGTAGCGTAAGGCAAGGCCTTGGGTCTTTCTGCGAGGGCAGAGAAGGAGGTGGGCTATTCGGTGAGGTTTTCTAAGCAAAGTTTCTTCTGCATCCCTCCATCAAGGGACTGGGTTCATACTAAGATGTCTAGCCTGCAAATCCTGCCTGCTCTGTAGGCCTGCAATGGATCTGTAGAGGATGCACCCAACCTACGAAGACTTTGTAAATCTGAATTTTTTCCAGTCTCGCTCTGTGGCCAGGGAGCAGTAAAGGAGATGCACTTCTGGGCACCGTTTCTCCCAGGGATGCTGTGCTCACCTGGCTGAGGGATACCAGGATGTGTTTATCATCCACGCCTCCTATCTACATTTCCTTACACATGAATATACAGATACATTTGAGAGAGTAATCCTAACAACCGCACCGAGCTAATTACAGTCATGAGTTAAACACACACACCTGAGCATAGTTTTAGAATGGGCATCCATCAGTTCATAAAATACTTTGAGACAAAATCTGCTAAATAAATGGAAGCCACTACAATTACCAACCATGGCTGTTATAACAGACCCACCTAAATTGCTCGATGTGGACGTGATAGAGATTATTTCTTTAGAATCTCCAGCCTTCCAGCATCATTACCAGCTTTAAATAGACTTTTAATATGATCATATTCAGTGGTAATGACATCTCTCCCTTACAGGGGAACATGGCACCTAACTGGAATATAACAGCTAGGTATTTATTAGGAGGGAAAAAAAAAAAAATCTTAACACTACATTGGGCTTATTTAGAGAACAATCTTTTTTTCCAGATAAATCCCCCAAAATATTTTGTGACCTTCAAGTCCATTTATTGGAGTACTCCTCATTTAGAAGTTATTGGATTTTTAACCTGAGAAAAAGAAAAACAGGTTAGACAACAGCCTGCTGTTTTAGAGTTAATTTCTTCTAAGAGGTCTGATTTTCAAAGAGTGTGGATAAACACAGAAAATAAATGTTCCTATCTCTTTTTCACTAACAGGACGTGTAACATATAGACATTGTCCTTACAAATATGCCTTTTTTTCCTTCATGTCAGTTTAAAGGCATTTCTGTAGCCAGCATCACTAGCAGAGGAAAGGAATACAAGGCTTTTTTCTGCACTTAGCCTATACCTGCCACAGGAGCTCGAAAATCAGTGTACAGAAGCCGCCTTTGGAGGTGACCTAATGTTCTCTTTACTTTGCACCATTCAGCCAAACCAGAGTTTATAAAACAACAACTCTTTATGAGATTTCCAGTAACATTAATTGTTGGTCACAAAACTTCAAAGAAAAACAGATATTTATAGCTCAATTCATGTTTCTTTCTTTTTTCTTTTTTTCCACACACTTTTACCACAACACTTTCCAATTTGGTTCCCATGAGCACACTGAAAACAGAGTTATACCCGCTTCCTGCTGCGGCAACCTCCTTAACCACTTCACTCCTGGTGCTTCTTGCCTTTTTTTTTTTTTTTTTTTTCCAGTGTTCATGTCTTTTCATTGTTTTCCCCGGTGTGCCACATTTGCATTTTCCCACATCACTTTATCATTCATCTTTGCTCTATTCAGCCACCCGCACAATAATTAAAATGGCATGGGAAATGAACTATATATACAAAAATATGTAGATATATACAAACACACGTACGCCTGTGTGTGTATATATATAGATATATATAAACAAACTACACTGGGAAAACTTTTATTCAAAACAAAACACTACTTTTCATTAGAAAAATTACTTGCTAGATGTACCCATTTTTATAAACACAGAAGAGGGAGGTGGAAGCTCTTTAGATACATATATTAAATATTTTCCTATTCCACTGAAGAACTGATATTCATAAACATTTATTTATAACAATGTAATCAGCATATTGATTATATTAAGCAATCCCTGTAAATCTCTATAAGCCGAGGTTAACAATCGCTTTTCAAATGCCATTAACCATCACCTTGCAGCTTTCTCTCTATTATATACCATAAAGTTAATCATGTGCAAGACAGTTTTTCAAGAGAAAAATCTGCTATACAGTGCAATGATCACCTTGGTATTTTCCTAGAACAAAGAAAAGGTCTTTCTTAAATAGGAAAAAGTCTATGCCATCAAAGAGTGGGTGCTGGGCAAGATAAATCATGGGTTTCCAGCAAAATTTCTCAGGTTCTCTCATTAAAGGCTAAACTCTGCAGACCTTTCTTCTAGCATTAAAAATCCCTGTGCCTGTTATCATGAAATCAGCCAAGACTTGTGTTTTTGCAGCACATAAGCTGTACTGGTGTGAAGGCAGATGCAATGGTTGAATGAATGAGTCTCACAGAAGGAGGGCAGAGCCCTTCCACACTTCTCTAAAGCAGCTACCTCAAAGTAAGGTGGTCTCCCCAAACAGGATCAGAAATCTTTAAGTTTCAACATTTGGAATCCAAGTGTCACAGGATTTTATCCCTTGCCTCCGCTGAGATGTGCGTGCCATGCTCAGAAAACAGCCAAGCACAGAGGTCCTTTGCTCAGCACTCATGGGGCTCCATATTAATTTCTCACCTAATAGGACATGAGATGCAACGTGATATGCCACTGGCACGTACAGGAGGAGGTTGCTTATGTAAATGAAAAGATACATCCATAAATCATGCCATGTAAAGTCACTGACCATACTTTACACAGTGATAACTTCTACAGGAGATCATTCATTAACAGAGTCAACTATTTCATTACATGTAACAGCAGTGGTGTCATACTGAAAGAAATTCAGACTGTCTATAACATATATTTTTTCATTTGCTTACCAAATCAATATTTATCTCCCCCTATGGTAAATTAGATAAATTTATTTAATGTGGAAAAGTAACCATGTAGCTAGCATGAAGCATGAACTTATTAAAGTACCGTATGCTGCATATGATATTCAGGAGTTCAAGCCCTGCAAAGCATTTCACAGGGAAAGCATTCAGAAAAACATTTCAATTGATCTTTCTTTCCCCTCTCTAAGTTCCTCTGGCAACTGAGTTGAAACATAGGTGCCAAATTAGGGTAGCTCTAAGGTTTCTATTACTATTTGGCACACTAAGGAGCCAGTGATTTAAGACAATATGAGATGTCCATTAGCTGTAACAATGAATTCAAATGCTTAGAAGCCAGGCTATAAATCTACCCTCTTGGAAAGATTAACCACTGTTTGCCTAAAGTTAGCAACTCCATCTTTGAAGATAAAATGCAACGATGATCCCTCCCGCTAGTTCACTCGCCCCCACCGAGGACAACCCATAAGCTGCATCCCGCAGGAGCAGCAGCCGGGACAGGGGAGCACGGACAAAGCAGTTGGGAAACGCAGCCTTTGGACCCCCGCAATCTCAGCGGATTAACTGAGCGCGGAGGTCGGGTGCCGCTCGGGCGCTCTCGACTCCCTCCTGCACCCCTGGGGCCACCCTGCCAGGACACCTACCCCGAAACTTCTGGAGTTCAGCGGTCAGGGCAGGCTCTGAAGTAAAATTATTAGAGCAGAAAATCTCAAATGAATTCCCTCTCCCACCACCACAAAAAAAATCCCCCAGGGACTCTGCAGGTAGTCCTGAGAGAAGAGGCACTTCTGTGCTACCCTGAAAACAACCATTTATGAAGAGTTCCTGATGCAGCCTCATGCAAGTGGCTTGACTGTCGCTTATGGCTTTACACTCTTAGGCCAAATGTAGCTTTTAATTCTGATTTTTGCTGAACCCATGCATGCATAAATAAAGTCTATGCCACAGGTAATAGCAAGATGGAGCTGCTCTGTACCTATGTAGTCTAGGATACCTGAAGTTCAGCAGCGCAGGATGCTGGACATATGACAAATAGTAGCTTATTTCTCACAGCCGATGACTGGCAGATTGCTGCTCCACGTGCTAGAGATGGCAGATAGGAAGGGAGAGACAGGAATGGATAAACAGAAGAGTGGGTTAAAAAAAGAGAATATTTTGTCTTCCTGACGTGCCTAGATTGACGGTATGTCATTCACTTATCCACTGGACAGTTACACCATGGACAACAGCAAAAACTAGCAAGGTGCATGAATTTATTACCTCCATTCAAATTTTGTAGCAGGTTTTGGCAAGCTGCTAAAGCTGCTAATATAGCACTTATTGCGTTGATGGCCATAAACTCATTTGTAATACCATAAAACAAATTTGTATGATATCCACAAATCAATTGCTCCATTTAGATGTTATTTCTTACACAAACAAGTAACTGTGGTCTTGCCTAAGAGATACGTTAGAACCAAAATGGAAAAAAATAATCAGGGACAAAAGAAAAGGATACGACTACTCTCAGTAGTGTTCTCTCATCCTCCCTCCATCCTTCCACAAACTTCTGTTCCCAATGTCATTGAAAGCAGGGTCAAAGGAGTGTTCAAAATGCAGTTCTGCTGGATGGTGCAGGCAGGTCTGTGGATATCATTTGTCTCAAGAAATAGATGTTTGCAACAGCAGCAAATGCCAAGACAGAGTAGAAAAAGAAACAGTCGCGCTCAACTATGGAAAAAGAAGAAACCCGCAGCACAAGGCCAAGAACACACAACCACTTCCTCTGAAAAGCTGCTACTCTCCTGTTTATGTTAGAACTAATGTTTAGGGCACCCTTACCTCAATAGCCATGCTCACAGCAAATCTTTTAAGGCTTCAGAGGAAAAAAAGGAAAAGATAGTTTTAAATAAAATCATCTAATAATATTCTTCAGGAGACAACACTGCGTGCACTTTCAAAGCTCAGCTTCTAATTATTTGCTGGAGCATATAAATGCAGGCGTTTAACCTCCTGATTTGCAAACACAAAGGAAAGATGCCGACACAAATCAAATGGCGCGTATGCAAACAACCCCCATGCCCCACACGCTGGCTATGAAAACTCAGTAGTGCGCTGTTCGCCGTTTTCTTTTGAACATTATTTGTTATGCTATAAAGACAAATGAGGGTGCAGAATTTCCAAGGTTGGAGGACAATGACATAACATCTTCTAAATCCACATTTTACAATCCCTCCCTGTGTTTCTCTCACATTCTCCCACCACAAAGTAGCTCACAAATGATGATGTTCTAGATGTGGTGTTTTATAACAGCAGCGAGTGGTTAACCAACGTAAATCCCACAGAGAGCAAGGGTGGGCTCTCAGGGTAAGGCTTATTTAGGGCATAGTGCTTCTTTCTACGAAAATGCAAATCAAAAGCAACTGAAACCCACCCAATTACATTACGGAAGAAATTTACTGTCAGTTTACAGAAAATGAAAGAAAACATTGGTGATTTATGTACAAAGGCCAGAACAGTGAGGCCTTCCAATAATGATGAACAAATAACACCACTCCTTTTTGCAATATTCTTACTGAACTCCCACAGACTTCTACACTGAGAAGTATTACATCCCTACACCTTATTTTTAAAGAAAAAAAAGTTATAATTTGCAATAATTGCAATTTTAAAGAAATGTATACAGCAACCAGCAGATATCCCTCCTATTGCACAGAAACACTGAAAAAAACCCAAAGATCAAATGCTGATGCATCTTCCTTCTACAATGACTGTGGTTTTCACAGGGACACTTAGCAAAGTGACATCAAGTACTATTTTTAATGAAGTCAAGCATAACCTTTAAGTTCTGGGCAGTAGGTTTATGCCAACACAATATGCCAATGATTTGGGGGAACTCTAAGTTATGGATTTTTTTCTTTTAATTAATTTCTTAGCTGAAAGAGTTTGGAGATCTGATTAAACTTCCTGGTCAGACTTGTTTATACCATCGTAACAGAAAAAGAGCATCTAAATTCCTTTACACAACAGCAGTGTTATGCTAGTACCTGCAGAGCAGTCAGGCACTTCCACACGCGAAAGGGCTGGTGGAAAATAATCACTCTTACTACAGGTGGGAAAACAGGGTCAAAACCTGCTCCAAATAGTCGAAAACAGGAATAAAGTGAATAAACAGCTGAATAAAAGAAGAAGTGATCTAAGATCTGGCCGTGTGAATGGATGGTTAAAGCAGAGAGAGAGTCATGGGCAGGCTGCAGCCCCACGCCCCCGAGTCTCTACCTTCTCACTGTGGGTTTGGAAAATAACGATCAAGAAAAAGGCAACGAGCAGAGAAATTGCAAATCTAGGGAGAAACAGGAACGGGCCGTTGGCCTTGCAAGCTCAGCTCCAACATCCCGCTCAAGCTGGGAGGAGGGCTGGCGCCAGTCCCACTGCATCCCTCTCAACCCAGGAGGGCTCTGGCTGCTGTGGGGCAGGACAGAGACCGGGGCTGGACTGGGAGCAGGATTTGGTGCTGGAGGCTGCAGCCCCACAGCTGCGGGGCCCAGCCAGGAGAGGCAGGATGAGGCCCTGGGTGAGCACTGCTGTCCCACGACAGTGCTGGCGCAGGGAGCGGATGGCCCTCTGAACTAGGATGGCTTCTTAGTTCCTAAATGGAAAGTTTTATAATTTATTAAATCTACTTTTCTAGTTATCTAAAACTATTAACGCGATTGTTAAAATTCACAGCTTCCAGTTACTAAAGAAATGTGATTGTTTTATCTGGATTTCTATTACATGAATAAAATGTAACACTTTGTCTGGATAAAATGGCCCCAGAGTTTCATTAAAAAATAACAGCCTAATTCCCTAATATGAAGTTATTTTAAGTGTTTTATTAATATTGTCTTCTAAATGCACATAAGTGTGATCCCCCTTTAAGTGCAATATCTTTAGGGCTAGTTGTAATTGTATTTTTCTTATCAGTTGCTTGTGCCTGCATTTCAAATATTCATTGCTTACTTCAGGCGCTTCACTCAGACAAGAAAGAGTGCAGTGAAAAACTGTTTAATCTGGACACTATTTGAATATGAAACTTTCCAGTCCCCTGTACAACCGTTCTCGTCCCTTTTAAGCAACTCAAACTACCACTGACAAAATTCCTGTGGTGCCTATTTATCTTGCCATGAATTTCATCTGTTAAAACAAAACTATAAATAAAAATCAATGTGAAACATGAAAAGCCAACCTGACACATGGAATGAAATCCTCATCCCAATCAAGTCCACAGCAAATTAAATTACGTGTAAAGGCTATGACTTGTCTCATCTAACTTTAGGCATCTACCAGGGGTGCCAGGTTTCAGATCCTACATACCCTGGAGGCCCTGGGTGGAGAAAGCAAAGAGGCACCTCTAGTGGGCAATTTTGATTTTATTGGGTGTCTGGAGGCACATCCTGCTTTCCCTTGGCTGGAGGGTGCCGAGAAGCCCAGCTCTAACCTTAGGTACATTGGTACCTAAAATTAAGTGGAGGTATCCAGGGTGAAGCACGTCAGTTAAAGGAAAGAATCACATTTCTTTTATTTAACTTGTTTTAAAGGAGAAAAGGATGCTTTCTCTGAGGAAGAAAAAGGTTTTAAAGAATTTCTGTTATACCATTAGTGTTGGCCAGTTATTAATGACAAGGAAGGGAGAGACAGCCACCAAAAAACTTTGGAGAGGTGATTGGTTCTTCGTTTGTGCTGGATACAAGGCAGAGCAAAAGGCAGCACAAACTGCACGTCTTCACAGTTTCCAAGCCCGGCAATAGGCATCACATTACATGATGCCTTTGAATTTGTCTTTGCAGGGTCACACATATGCAGCTGGGAAACCACGGGAGGGTGTTGTGACAATTTTACAGCAAAATTATAACCTGGAGAGGTGTGGCAAACATAATTTTTCTATCACTATCCAAATACAGCTGTAATTATACACGAATTTTCCCCAGCGACTCCTCTGTGGGCCCTGTATGCCTGAGAAACTTTGCCCTCCTCACTCCTCTCTCTTATGCTCAAGGGTTATTGAGAACGGGGTGGGTTGAAGAGTCAGGGATTTTCTATGAGCTTTTTATATGAGCTTTTCTGCATCTTGGTATCGCTTCAGGAATGCGAAATGGGGCCAAGCATATCTGACCAGAGAAGCTGGGCAAAGGAGTTTTAAACCGTACTTTCTCTTTTGTTAAGTTTTATCTTCGGACGTGTATAGAAAAAGGCACTGACTGATTATTGCTGAGTAGGGTTTTCCCTTTCCGGAGCGAATCCCAAAATCAAATTTACTAGGAGGAGGAGGGAAAAGTGCAGCTCAGCATTCAGACGATCCGCTCCTGTTATTTATATCAGGGCGCAGGCTCCTGCCAGCAGCCCTTTGGTCTGAATGCCACAGCACAACCGTGGCCACCTATCCAGCCTACCTGGAGCCCTCCAGGTAAATCTATACGCTGCGGCTGACGGGGGTAAGTTTTTGTTACAGGGCTTATGATTGAATACACCCCGAGCACCAGGTATCCCTGGAGCAGAGGGCAAAAGGACAGGGTTACATCGCCTTCCTGACCGCATCTGCCCAAGGGGAAGGACTTCTGCCGTCCTGCTTCAGGATTCCTGTGGCTGGATCTAACAGTGGGCTTCGGAGACTAATGTTTGCAAAACTTCGGGTAAATGCAGGTTTTCCTGGTTTTGCTTCCCAGCAAAACAGGTTTAAGCAAACGATAATGAGAAAAAGAGAACAACATTTCTTTAACAGCACAAAATGACTTTCCCCTTTACGTGTGCATCAGCTAGCTGGAGATGGTAATCCACAAACAGGCCAAAACAACTACTGATTTTTTAATCTTTTCCTATGTTAATTCCTGAAAACACTTGGCCGCACTTGCTTCATGTTTCCCGTCTATTTTCTATGGCTTACTGAGCAAGACTGACATGCAGACAATTTCTAATTTATTTTTCCCCAATGTTAAATCTTTTCGGTAGCATTTTTTCCTCAGCCGATAGCGTGACTGTTCTTGTTAGCACAATGAAGCCACATAAGAAAAGACTATTAGATTGATACTTTTTGTATGTCTATACATACTAATAAACTGAGATGAATAATCCACCTCCGCACACTTCAGGTTTGCGTATTGGCTGAATAACAGAAGCACGTATGAAGAGGTTTGATGGCAAATTTGGACTTTTTTTTTTTTTATTTTGCTTTTTATTTAAGCAGTCCTGTCCGTCAGTGGAATAAAGCTGTTTTGAACATGTTCCAAATCATTTGGCTCTCTTACTAAAGTTGGTGTTTGCTGGTCATGCCACAACTTGGTAATGATTAATGTGAAGTTTACAGTGTCTGCAGAGGATGCACAAGAGGACTGGCAACTCAAAATTATATTCATCATACTGGCTCTCAGGCCAGGGCCACGTGCTGAGGTTTTCTACATCCAGATACATGCTGTCTCAAGTAGAAATCCACTAAGTCAGAAAACATCTCCTTTACTTCATAATATTCCATAAGGGAGAGTTATTTGCAAAAACATAACAGGAAGCAAAATTCATTTTCAGATAATTTGTATCACTCTGTGATCTCCTGATAAATTATGATTAAATTACTCACCAAGAGCTTTAAACTGAAGTAGACATAGCACATAAAACAGAGGGACTAATTTAATTTATATTTAATTACAATATTAAACTATGTGCATACAGGAGAGGGTCGTATCTGAGAAAGTCTTATCACAAGAAAATGGGTTAACACAAATATAGTCCACCTTTTTTCTGTTGAAATAATTGGCTAGTAAAATTAACCGATCCAGATACATTCACCCAACAGCCCACAGAAAGCTTTACTGGATACAACATACACTAAGCTGTCTGAAATACACAGGCTAGAAAACATGCTCAGGGCACTAAGCCTCCACCCTGCGTGCCTGAGAAGATGGAGAGACTGCATCTTGTCCTTACAGAAGGACTGAAGGCACATAAAACATTATTACCCTGCATATAAAGGGTCTGCACAGGGGGGACATGGGCTTCCTAGCATCAAGGGCACTGCAAAACCCCCCACATTAATTGAAAATAAAGCAATTTTTGCCATTTAGTCTGTTGAGATGACTGGAGCTACAGTCCAGACAGTTACTTGCTCAGAAAGGGAATTCCATGTACTGGAGACCCTGACTCAGTAACCAGTTCAGCATATGTTTTAGTATTTTTCTCAGCCAGACTTGGCTGATGATTGAAGGCATGGCTGCAATAGAAATGATAAATACAAACCCAATATACTTCCTATAAAGGACACAGAAGTATTCTTTAACAGCAGTAATTTTAGGACTTGCTTTTCCAGATTCAGCTGATTATAGGTGACAGCATGGATGCTCTGCTTCTTTGAAAATCAGGCTCTAATTGTGGAAGACTTGAACCAGGATACACAGTAATTCACTGGAAAAACACAGAAGTGCACAACTTCCACCTGCAGTATGCTCATCCTAGATGGCTTATCGCACTCCACCAGTAAGAGGGACAAGGCTGCTTTTCCATAGGACTGAGTTTGCCAAGAAGTACTGCAGGAAATTCCCAGGGAGATCAATAGTGTGGTTTTCTAACGTGCACTCGATATGCTTCCCAGTGGAAAACATACTTTCTGTAACACTTAAAAATTCAGTAAAATGGAGGCCCATATTTGCACTGACGAAACAGTAGGGACTCTATTATAGTAACCAGAGACCTGGCTGTTTAGAGTAGGTTGTAACATGCAATAACATGGACAAAGCAAAAAATGTAGCTTAAAAGGAACGTAAGAAAAAATGATTTCACAGCACCTCCCACCTGTGCAGAAACTGCTGTTATCCCATTGACCATATCCCACAGTCAGCACTCTGCAACCTGAGGGACTTCCAAGCTTCCCAGTTAGCATCATCCAGCCTCAGTCATTTTCTTTTAATCCTTCTTTTGAAATGACACGCATTATTGACACTTTTTTCCTAATACTTTGCAACGTTTTCTAACAACTTTACAAACGTCAATCACGCTTCATTCCAGAAGCCCTATTGATTTCCTCACTTGCACTGTATCTGGTCTACTTTAAAGTTATTCCACATCACATCTAGCATATGATAAATAGAAAGGTGCTGCAGGACCTGCGCTATGTGGTTTTACTTATTTCTCGAGAAGAACATAGGCTTTTCTTTCCATCATGTGAGAGTGCAAAGTCTTTATCCTGATCTCAAGGACATTTGCAATAACCGTAAAGAGTTCAGATCACAGATGATTTAGTACGTGCGAGTGACATACAGAAAAATACTTTATTTTGGTCTATGTGAAAGCTTTACAGAACAAGCATTGTTGTGGGATGCATACTGTATTAAGAAAAACCCTTAGCAAATACAGCACTTAACAAATTAGTGTCTAAAACCAGGACTTCCCATGGCTGCTTAAGAAATACACATGCTCCTTAATAAAAATGGGTACTTGATTTGTTATTAATTCTTCACGTCCTTGGACAAAAGCCAAAAACATTTCAGTAAGAGTCTGTATGGTAACAGTCATACCTAGAACTATTTCACATGCAGATAATTGCTGAGGAAGTTTCAAAACACTGGAAGTTATCTTCTAACCTACCTCCAAACTTTTATTTCTAACCTGGATCTCAACTATAAAAGTTGTTGTCTTCATTTTTTTTCCTTTTTAAATATGCTCACTCATCTGCAAAATTCTTAGTGGAAAACTTTGGTTTTCCCCTTCCCAGACTAGACACAAATTTCCACCTGATGCGATTTGAAATGCCCCACAAAACTAGATTTAAAAACATATCATGAACGTATATTTTGGCAACAAAAAACACTGCAATGTCGGAGCTGAAATGCACAGTAATTTCTCAGATAGGAGGATCTTAACTGCTTCAGAGGTACAGGTTGTTTATTTTTCCAAACAACCCAAAAGTTTAGTATATATAATGACGCCCTGTGCATATGTGTGAATTTTGACAAATTATTTGCCTTTAGTCTGAGAAGAAAACTAGAAGTACTGCATTATTTCTACTTTTTTCTTTTGTGCCCCCTCCCCCCCCCCTTTTTTTTTTTTTAGAAACTTGTTACCTATTGCTTGAAGTGAAAAGGAACTCTCAAATCCCATGTTAGCCTCTTGAATCAATACAGCCGGAGACATATTAAGCATTTGTTCCACACAAGCCTGACAAAGTTCATTTTGAGGAGATGTTTGTTCTTTTACAAGAATGAAATTCTCAACCATTTTTTTTTCCCCGAGATCAACGTGATTTAAAACAGACGAACTACCAATCAGATACTGGCGTTTATAATTAGATTCCTAGCAACTCTTGCTATAATGACAGCAAAACACTGAACATGAAGATACTATGATCCACCGTACTGAAAGAGTTAAATTTACAATGTCTTCCCCATCACCAGTACTTTAAGGAAAAGTAGAGGGTTGGGGGGTTTTTTGTCTGGAGAGGAAACTGTCACTTTGTGTTTTCAGGTTTGTAGAAAAGCCTTTTTTAATGTAAACATTCATTAAACTAATTTGAAGTTGTCATTACTCTCCTCCCCTGCTGCTTTATATCAGATTATTCCTAAGTGCTTGGTGAAGAGCCCCATAAACACACAGTCTATTTCCCTGCAGGGTATAATCACACAGTTTGCACTGTGATTTATGCTGTATGGCACTGGTGAGTGTCCTACACTTTGAAAGGGCTTAGTTCTTCAGCAGATGCACTACTCCCTTTATATTTAAACAAAGTTCAGCTAACCCTCCCAGTCTATTACAGACATTGTTTAGCTCTTTCGCTTCACAATAAGGCTTGTTAAGTACTGATTAAATACAAATCAGTGACACTTTTAATTAAGGAAATGGGAATTCAGAAATAATTGCCTTTAAGTTTCAATAAAAACATTTTACTACTACTGTTGTCTTCCCTTCCCCCTTCCCACACCATCAAGAAACCTCTCTAATTTGGAAAGGAACAGACTAGAAAGCCGATTTGGATTTTGGCGGAAATTCTAATTCTGACTCTAGAGGATCTTTTCTGCCATCTTTTATAAATTCAGATCCCGGAGGAAGTTCTATGATGCTGTCTTGAGCAGAGAAAGCAAGATCATTTTTCTCTGGAGACTGAAAACCTGCGGATAGCTGGCGTTATCAGTGTCTGCCGTGTTCCTGAATATCGGAGGCCTCGGAAAGATAAAATTTCTCTCATAGATAAGATAACCAGCGATGATTTCAGTCTACTCCGCTAACAAACGTTAATCTAGAAAACACAGCAATTACTTCGATAATAAAACACTCTTCAGGCGTTGCATTTCTGCACTTTAGACAGTTTGTGCCCATAACGAGCTGAAAAACGCAACCCTTCTCTCCTGCGAGGAGTCCCACCGGAGCGCAGCACGTCGGGAAGAGGGCGACGAGCACTTGACGCGCCTGCAGAAGGGTTACAGATGCGAGGCTCCGGGACCTGCCACTCGTCCAGCGCTCATTCGCCTCTGTTTCCCCCCCTTGTGAGATCGAAGCGAACACGCACTCGGCCCAAGTCGGTACCTCTGCGTCCTCTCGACGCCCAGCACCATCCAGCCGCGCCGCTCACAAACGTGAGAAGCGAGAGACAGAAGCGGCAAAGTTCACCTTCCAGGCATCAGGAGGTAAAGATTTCCCTCGTCTGATAAATCCCTCTATTTTTTTCAGGGCTCGGGGATCAAGAGCCAACAAGCAGAAGCAGAGAGGAGGACGCGCGGTGAAAGCGGAGCCAATCCCCGCTGGCTGGGCTGCTGGCAGAATCACCATTGCAGCACGCCCTGGTCTCCAGAACTATTTTTGGCCATTGCTGCAGATGTAATCCTGTGAAGTTCAGGAAAACTGGCAGGAGCGCAATTCAGATGGCTAACTTAAAATCAAATTAACAGCCCTCTTCTTCACCTTTTAGATCCCTTCTCCCACCTCTCCCCCTTTCTGTTATGATAGCAGCTAAATCTAGGTCTGTGCTACAGGGAGAGTACTCAGCAGAACCAACAGTTTATTTTTATTAATTGAAACCTTAGTGGTACCTAGTTAAGATAATGAAGGTTCTCTATTTTTCATCACAAATAATGACTTCTGTTAAAGAAAGTGTAATTTACAGTACATACGTAGGACAAACAAAAGTAAGTCCTAATAGTGCATTTGAAGAGAACGAAAAAATAGGACAGACCTTTAGTATGAAACATACTCCTTGCAATTAAAATCAGAATGTGCTTTTCTATTTACCTGCTTGTGACTAATGGATTCAGCTAAGATACATTTCACATTAATATCACATTGTATTTTCTAAACACAGTGTAGTTGTTAACATATTTATAGGTTAGCAGTAGTAAAGACCTGTAGTTGGATGTAACGTTTAAAAGAAATATTTGTCAGAATACCAGGAACAACTATTCAAACAAATTAAGCCTAAATGCTAAAAAGAGCCAGTGACAAATTCAGAAGTGCATGAGCGGCACTTTAAGTTCCACAATATCAGCGTAAATTGATGTAAACCTACCCACCCAGGGAAAGGAAAGGTGAGAAAATAGCAGGAAAAGCAACTAACAGAAAGGTGTAAAATAGATTATGTGTGGTGGGAAAGTTTTACCTGACACCTCTTAGATGGTTTTCCTCTTACCACACCTTTTCTTTCTTCTCCCTGTGAATTACACCGATTCGTATTATGCAGAAATGATGAGCAATGCACCATTTAATTTGGCATATTCAATTCCAGGAATCTTAAAAAAAAAAAAAAAAAAAAAAATCTTAAATTGTACCTGTTTAAAGCCAGCTCCTCCAGTCGCATGATGCTATAAACATTTATCAATCTGACATGGCAAGGCTGGGCCCCCATTATTATCCTTTTGTGACCTGCACAGCTGGTCCAAAAAACAGTTGTCTCCAATTATGCCCACAGATAATGGTGGGTAAATTCAGCTGTGCAGTATTAGCTCAACCTAAATATGATCCCATTTGACTAATTTCCTAATTCTTAGCAGGGTGCTTAAAGAACCTATTATCATGCAGACTCAAGGAACACAGAAGTCTGGTTATTTGCATCTGTTCTGTGAAAGACATTTATCAACTGTGCCACAAATTAGAAGTTTGCAGCTAACGGACTAATTTGTTACCTACATATACCAATCACAGACACTCGGTGCCTAAAATAATTGCATCTGGAGTTTGTTTAAACTTTCAATGTTCCATAAATGGGTGTTTGTTTCCAACCAATATATCTTATAATTAAACAGCTTGAAATAGGAAAGGTTGAAATTGGGTCAAAAAAGATATATCCTTCATGAAATCATGTGTGTATTCATTAACCCAGCTGGAATGCTGTTATTGGCACGATTGTTGCTACTTGACTGAACTGTGATCATAAAGGTTATTAAATGGGTTAAAAATAAGGCAGCAGAAAAATGGAAATTACTTGCATATATAACCATGCTTTTTGCAAAAAAGCAAATTGTGTAGCATGGTTTGTATGCTGTGGAGTACAATTTGCCATGCATTACACCATTTGGGTTTTTTGAAATCTGATTAATCTTCTCAGTAGCCTAACATAAACTCCTAGAGCTGCAGGCATATTGATATTTGGATTTTCTTCCTAGATTTGCTTCTCTCTAATCTTCTTCCTGAACACATCTGTTACTGAATCAATCTGCAGCGTTGTTTCTCTGCAAACTTCACACGTCCATTTGGACTTTCTTGGACTTTCTCATGCCTCAGCTGAGTCTGCTCTGAGCTCTAACATACTGTCATATAGCAGCCCTCATCCCATGTCCTCTGTAGGGTCCAAAACAAATTTGGACTCAATTTTCAAGATCCTTCAGAGATACCGCTCTGGGTTTAGCCAGAAACATATATGAAGGAGATGTATATGCACTTCCTCATGTCTTGCCATACTTGTCATCTTTCCTTCCCTGTCAACACATTTCCTACATTTCTCAACACACCAAACTTCTTTGTCTCCTTTCCTCACCTCTGTCATTATTTCAGGAATCTGTCCATGTTCAAGCACTTAATCATAATTATACTCTTACTTTATGTACTGCTTGAATCTTCGTACCTCCTGACTGACTTGCAATGTTCTGCATCACACTATTCATGCTAAGGTGACAAGAAAGTGATACCAGCACATCTATCCACGAGCAGACTCATGTTAAAGGCTTACTGTGCTTGACTACCTGAAGGGTAATTATTTCCTAGATAAGTCACATTTCCCCAAGTGGATCAGAATCTAAGGAATAAAATTTTCTGCTATTACAAAAAAAGAGAAATAAAAACTCTGAAGGCATTGCAGAGACAGAGGAAGTTTCCCCAGGCAATAGGAAGGCAAGGATATGCTCCTATTGAAACATTTATAAAGGAAGACCACAAGAAACCTGCCTGAAAGTGATGGGAAACAGTAGGATTCAGAAAAGATGCTATATATTCAAAAAGGGAACCTCAGTCAAATGGTCTGTGATCAGATCCTCAAGAATAATCAATAGTGATGTGGAAAGTGATGCAGAGATGCTGCTCAGGCATTTTGTAATGCACAGACATGCACTATCTAAAATGAAGGTGATTCGTTTTGGCAAGGTTCTGCCTTCTTCAAATATTATAAGTCTTAAGGGACAAAAGTTGTAACCAGAGGACCTTTAAAGCTGGACCTCCGGGAAAGTAGGCACTCCAATTTATTTTTATGGGGAGAAAGAAAAAGGAGGAGAAATCCTAAAACTGACAAAAGACTAAGTTGAGATTCAGTGTCCAGATAGGATGGTAGAGATACCAAAGACCTATCTACACCTATTCACACCAGGGGAAATGGATGATAAGTTTGACCAGACATAAATGTAGTGGCCTAGAAAGGGAGCTGGGAGGTGATGACATTTTCACATAAGCTCCTTTATCACACCAGGGCAGTTATCAATCTGGGTAGCTCCTCCATTTCTGTAGTCCTACCTACCACCCTGATTCCTCAAATCTCAGATCTCTTTTTTTTTCCCCCTGGCCAGTAATTCTTATCTTATCTACACTGTAAATAACCAAAATTTTACTGCCTGAGCCCCAGCTTTAGAGTCTTCTGTCTCAGTCTCTGTAAATTCATCGCTGAACCAGACTTCACCCCTGCCTTCCTGATACGGTAGGCTTCATCTCATTCCTGTGCAGGGAGAGCTTGTAATCAGATATGAAACAATCTGTTTATTACTTTAAAAATTCTTTTTTTATAAATAAATTCACTCTCAGTGCAGCTTGGCAAACCTACTGACTCGAGTGGCCTGTTCAGAGCAGAGCTGTATCAAAAGCACGCTCAAAGAAAACTTTCATATTTATTCAGACATTCCCTTGCACATGGGCACATTCCTCACGGGTTTCCATCCTGACCTGGCATGGAGATTAATTTTGCTTTGGTGATGATTTAGCCTTTGATCCCCTATTGAGCCCCAGGACAAACTGATAGTTGTGAGGTGGTTACTGGGATATGAATGCTTTGCTATTAGGCGATTGACTGACATCCCATCCTTGTTTCACATAAATCCTGTTCTCAATATTGATAATAGCTTTCAATTCCTGCTGGCGTGAGCAGGAGCTGACTGGATAACCAGGAAATGAAAGATGTAACCAGCCCCTTGAGTGATCCTACCCCTTGAAAAAAAAAATTGATGAATGACAAAATGCAAATAGTACATTGCATCAGAGAGACAATTATCATCATAAACTCTACATGTTTAGATATATATCCAGTATGCATGGGGGGGGGGGGGGCAATAAATGCATTTTTCAGTTAGGTAATATTTAACCGGGTTTAGCAGTAATTTTGTATTCTACTAATAATTTGCCTGCTAGCGAACAGGACAAAGAAAGGGTAAAATCTAAGATGCTGGGAGTGAACAGGACTGCTGGATGGCAAGTGGTATTGTGACCACTCGGTTATGGTTGTCGCAGCGATATAACAAAACCTTGGGTGTGGTGACTGCTAATAAAGCAGAAGAGAATTGGCCCCCACAGAAACTCTGCAGTGACCTTGTCCTGCCAGGCACTGAGTGAAATAGGACACGCACAAACACCGACTGCCTAAACCCAGGGTGTTTGTAGAGCAGCTCAGAGCAGCTTTCTTTGGGAAAGATACAGTATTCACAATACGAAGCATGATCCTCATAGCACAAATGTCACTGAAGCTGGGGATAAATAGGATGGAGCATATCAGAACTAAGTGCAAGCTTTGAGGAATTTGTTTAGGTTAAATTCCACAAATTTTAGGATGGTGATAATAATGGTCATTATGGACCAAGTATTTTCCAGCAAAAATGCCTTGAAATTGAAAACACACTAAACTAATGCTTAGTGAGAGCAGTTGGTAAAGTGTTACTTCTAGTGAATTACAGTTGTCTTCTTTCTTCTCTGATAATTTGCGACAATTGCATCCTAATGCTATTTCATTGATTTTTACTCCAGTTCAGCTCCCATGCTGGGTTCAGTCAGGGTGACAATACACAAACATTAACCTGCTATAGGGAGACCGACTACACACACTTGCTTCATAGAAAAATCCTATAGAATTCAAAAGGCGTGGATTTTACCATAGTTCTACAGATATTCCTCTAGAAATCCACAGAATTGAATCAGAAGTCATATAGGTGACCTCTTTCTTAAGCTTTCATAGGAATTCTGATATATTCATTTAAAAAGATGACGCAGAGAATCTGTTGATATGTTGAAGCCGTTACTTTACAAAATGCTATACCTCTTTTTTTGTATATCTGCTTTTGCTGATAAGGTCTTTAGCATCAACTTACCAGACCAGAGACAATAGATAGCGTTAATCTGAACTAACACACTTTGACTGAATGACTACTATGATAAAGCTAAGAACAATTTTTCTCTGCAGGGAACTTCATTTGGAGAGTGGGAAATTCCCAGGCACCAAACAATGACGCCAGGTGTTGGAAGAGGGAAACTTAACGCCGAGAAGGCTCACAGAGGCATGCGAAGCTGCAGGAGATGAAAGAGGAACCCGCTAAACTGCGAGAAGAGCCAGATGAATATTGATAGGAAGGGTTATAGAACGATTCCAGCCATGGCATCAGCTGATTTCACTAATGGCCAGTTAAACTGGGAGGACTCCCTGGTTCAGATGGCAAGCAGTGAGTTACAGAAGGATTCTGGCCCAGCAGACCTTAGCTACAACATTTAAAAAATGCTTGAGTGATGAGAAAATAAAGTAAATAAGCACAGAATTCATTTTTGTCTACATCCGTGTATCTCACAATTCAAAATAAACAGCAGTCGTGTCTCAGAGTCCTCTGCAAAGCCTGTGTTATATGCTGTACTAACAAAGATAAACTACAAAAGCAAAATTGTCAAACTCTAGAAAAAATAAAGACCTGTGGGAGAGAGGAAGTGCTGGAACTTCCAGCAGTGCTTCTAGCTCTTTGGGTAAATATTTGTTAAATTCAGTCCCCTCATGGACCAAACCATAGAACTACCCAGAGTTTCTATAAGAAGTTTCAGAATCGGTGTTGGTGCAGAAAACCTCTGCGTCGTCATGGGCCTGTGCTCTGGCACGTCCTCAGAGACCGGCTTCTCTTCTCCCTCCCAACCTTGGTATGGACAATTCCCACCAGGCTGCGTGGAGCAGAAACAAAGCCACTCACAAGGAGCTTGGATATCCTCCGTCACAAGCTGTCTTGTGCAAATCAAACTCTGCCCCTTGGCAGATCTTGCAGGGAGGCTGTGTTGTATGCTTTGGGAACAAAGCGGCGCTTTCTCCTTTCATCTCTATTTTAATTGTTCTGCACGCGTCCAGGTTCTGCAGCGGCCCTTCCAAAAGTATCTCCTAGAATCAGGTCTCATTTCTACCATGCTATCAAGAGATGCCCTAAACCCCTGAGGCAAGTAAGGGAAGAACCAAAATATTTGTATCTCTTCAAGAAGATGCGCACCCCAGGCCTCTAAATTTAGACTAGTGCCTACCTCTTCACTTTACGTTCACCTGATGTCACAGCCATTACCAGGGAAGTGCGGTGAGAAAAAGGTTTGAGAAGTGGGTATTTATTTTCTTTCACAGCCTGTCCAGCTGGCTTGGCCACCACAAGACGTTTTGCACTTCTCCACCAGTCAAGCATGATGCTTTAACTTAAATAGCACAGGACAGAAAGTCTACACTTGTCCTTGTGAATGACAAATTCCTAGTCACTAGGACACCAAACTAGGTAAGGCATATGGAAATCTCATGCACAGGAAAATCAACATTTATGTTAGTATGCATTTGTCTACAAATTTTCTATAGTTACCGTGTCCTTTTTCCTAAGCAATGACATATAAATACATCATAAAACAGTGAGCATCGTATAGGAAAATCAGTCTCTCAGACTAATGACCTTTCCTGAAAGCTCAATGGCAAACTATCTGAAACAAAAAAAAAAAATCAACAATCTGATCTCAATTATTACGTTATGCAGACACAAGGGAAAGATTCTGAAAAAAAGAGATACAAACCCAGAATGAGGTTTTCACAGATGTTACCTTACTAGGGTTCCCACTATATTTGACAGGATAAGCCGGAAGAGAGCCTATTTTTGTATCTTGGGCTAAGCTGTCAGAAGCTATTTTTAATTCTACTGTAATGATCAGTACTTTCATTTCCCTTAGCAAACCAACAAAAAAACCCAGAAGACAAAGTCATAGAACAGGGAATAGCAGGCTGCAGGGAAAGAGCCAAGGAGCTAGCTCAGAGCTGCCAATTCTACAAGCAGAGGATGATGCAGATATTAAAGGGAAAAAAATGGAAATTTTTCAAAACACCAAGGAATTTGAAGTGTTTGTGGATGTCACCAAAAATAGCCGACCATAATAGGACAGATACAAACTCCTACACTTGTGATGATCTGTACAGGGTTTATACTTTCCACAAGTTAAGCAGTCAGCACTCCATATGCATGTCATGCTCAGATGTGTGCAAACTAGATAGCTCTCAATTTATCTACAACTTCATGTTTGTACTGTATATCATTAGAGTTACACCTAAGCATCCTTGTAGATACATTGGTTTTCTGTCCTCCACCCCTCCAATTTTCGTTGTCCTTCGGTCTACATAGTAGATAAGCAGATTACTGGTTCTTTACAACATCTCCCTTTGCTAGGCTTCAGTATTTTAAAGCTCTTTGGTTGATCATTTTCCTTAACTGGCAAATCTCACTTCTTAAATTCAAGCTATGAATTCATGAAGCACACCTTGAGAATCTGGTCACCAGAGCTCTGGGATTAGCTGTGCCATTTGCATAACAGTAAACCTAACGTTGCACTTCCAGAGCTTGTATCCTCTAAATTGCACTTACTGATGAAATACAAAATCCTCTAAAAGGGTTTTCCAACCTAAACCAATTTGTAAAGTTGTTTTTTTTTTTATCTAAAACATTAAAGAAATTAAAGTGATCGGCATATAATTAGATTAATTATTCATATCTTCCAAGTTGCTTTAATTCTAATATATAAAAAAAGATTAAATATCCACTCAAAGGATTAAGCAAAAAGTCAAGCAGCAGCAACACATTTACATTACCTTACTGTGCAAATTATGAAACTAATTAGTCTAAAGTTTCATAAAAATGAATTGGATCTTCATTCACACGCTGACACAACTTTACATATTCAAAATTGACACCCATATTATTTTCTCGCGTTTGTAGTACGAGTCAGCCTCCTGCCTCTGCAACTGCCATTATGCTAGAACAGCTCTGTTTTTGTTCTAACTAGTGAAAATTAAATCTTGACCTAAATTTATAAAAAGCTAAAAATATTTCAGTCAACTGCATGAAAATGAAAAGTCCAAGAGAGCCTCATTATAAATCTTACACTGATACTGTTGAAATAGTCTGAAATAATTCTTTATGAAAATCAAAAGATTGGTTTGGTTGCTTTTTTGATGCTTCTTTCTGATCTAGATTTCTTTCTTCTGAAAGTGCATGTAATTTCCAGTGTGCTGCACACTGTTTTCTCCTCATCTCAAATCATGTGAACATTCATTAAAAGTCCAAGGCTGTGTACTATAAACAACTACACCCCCTTTCTTTGAAAATTGCTCTTTTCTGAATAAAAGGAGATTTCAGAGGAGTACAATGAGGACCAAAAAAAAAGATCGTCCTATCCCAACTTTTTGCTGAGATGGTGCTGTCGAGCAGTTTCTAGGAGGTAATAAGTACCCTTAAATATCACTAACACTCTCTATTGTCAAATATTCTTGTTCTGGATAGAAAAAACTATTAAAGAATAATAACATTTCCATTAGCTCATTCACCACTGAAAAAAACCCCAACAAAATTGTATCTTGAAGATAATGTCTGTTTTGATCTTGTGGGCAAAGAAACAGATTGTTCTAGTTTCTTAAGGTTGTTACTCACCCTTATCTAAGGTAAAATGAAACCCTTTGCTTTTAACAGTTTTCCAAAGAATTGCTTTGCCTATTTTTAGCCTTGTAAGCCATGTAGCACTTCAAAAGCAGACTGCACTGTATCAAAGGGTACTTTTTCATTACACAAGGCCTGTAGGAAGTTAAACAAATTACCTTTAGAAAATCCTAAATAGGATATTCATGTCTGAGATGTCCAGTGAAACCGGAAGACAGAAGTCAATATTTTCAAAATTAAACTCTCTATAAAATGACCGTCAGAAATGTTCCTTGGACTTTAATCCTGTCGGTTCATGCTTTCAAACAGCTGGACCCTCACCTAGCTCTTTAGGTCTGCAGAGCAGGGTAGCTGCTTTTCAAGAGCCAAAGAAGCAGCGGGTTATGGGCTGGGAGAGTTTTGCTCGTCCACCTTGATTTTGTGAAACGTTTGCCGACTGTTGGCCATAACTGTGAACCCGCTCAGCGACAGCTGACAAAGCAAAAGTTCAGAGCTACAGTCAGGCTAGCACAGATGCTAACGGCACTCCAGCAAAATGAGAAGGCAGGCTTTTTCAAAACACTTCTCTCCACAGCTCTGTACATGTATCATGCAATTAACTCCTTGATGGGGTTAGGAAGCAATATTTTGTTCCGACTGATGGAGGGATCTTTACGTGATCAGAAAACAATCATCTTGGATGGACTATTATAGTTCATCTCAACACCGAGTGGCTGGCTATTAGGCAGCTGGAAGTTCTGATGATAATAGAAAAGATAATTAGGCTAGTTCACTGACAGCAGAAGGAGCACTTGCCCTGCCATGAAGGCGGCTAAAAGTTTGAAGAAATAAGAAAAACTAGAAGGAAGGGTAAATTCACTGGAATAAGCAGTTGGTGCTTTAGAGCATAATTATCAGAAAGAAAACACGTTGTTTAGCATACTTTATGTTAATGGAGGGCTAGCATGGCCCACTGTGCATAATTTAGGTGAACAATTGATAAGAAATTTTAATACATATATATATATGATTACGGCTACAGAAAAAAAAGACAAAACACAAGAGAGATCATAATAGGCACACGTGAACTCTGAAGGCCTAATTACATCACGGGGGAGGGTAAGCAGTTACTGCTGAATCAAGCAGAAAATTGGGGTAATTTGTAAACAGGTAGAGCTGTTATCCAGGTGCTCCAGCATGTGCGTGGGGGCTGGCGGTGGGGCTTCGAACTGAGGACTTCCATCTGTGTTACAGAGCAAGCAGCACAGCTGAATGCTTCCCTCCACTTAACCAAAGGAAATTAAATACAGAAAAAGGGCCAACTAGCCACCCCTGCCTCCCTGCTGCAGCCCCTACCCAGCTCCCAGCCAAGAGCTGGATAATCCACTGCAGTGGGATGTTTGCGGGAAAAGAAATAGTGTCTGTGGGTGAAACCTGAAGTTAGTGCTTGTGTGTGTGAAGCTCAGAGATAAAGCTAACTGACTTGGTGTTCTGCCATCAGTACGCTCCCACTGAGAGCAAAATATTTCGTACGTGGCTCCCCGACAGCAAAAGGAACCACGTGCAGGTAAGCTGCTGCCAACGATGCCTGGTGAGGGCATGGACTCTCCCCCAGAGCAGACAGGAGTTTCTTTAGGTGGCCAGTTATGGGAGGGAGAAAGGGAAATCAAGCCGCTGGGACTTCTAGCAAAAAGTACGCCAAAGGTACTAATTTCTAGCATGGATGAACGGGAGAAGCTGCCTTGTGCTTGCCAAGGGTCCTAGAAAAAGGTTTGAAAATGTATTTTTAAACAAAAATATGTAATAGAACGTGATATTTTAACAAGTTATAACAACGTGCCTATTGCTCTCTCTTGGGGTGGCAGAGCAGTTAAAATGTCTCCTGGTGCCTTCAAAAGTAGGAGTTTGAGTCTCACTCTGACCTCTGCCAACAAGAATCAAAGTGAGCTGGTAGGTGTGTGACCAGCCGCCATTTAGCGAAGCATTGCAGCTGCATACTAACCCGCTTCAGGACAGTTTTACTGTATAGACAAGTGCCTAGCCCTGATGCATTAAAAATGTGGGAAGAAAAAAAAATACTTTGGAAGTCCTTGCATCTCAGACCAAGTGCTCGCACATACAGATTTTGCAGCCTGGAGGTTTAAGCAGAAGCTCATAAAATAGCTCCTGACAGCATCGCGTGTGAAATACTCTTAATGCTTTTGCAGAGGCTATCGTATAGTTGTATTGTTATGGTAGATACCTAGCAGATTTTACTAAAAAGAGCAAGCACATTAGCTCCTCCCGTGCAGACCTGCCACGCATGCACAGCAATTCTGGCAGGCTCAGGGTGTGTTTTTTCCCCATCAGATTCATTCAACCCTCTAGCAGCATGCAAAGCAACAATAAAACAGGCCAGTCTCTTTAGAAACTGGCCTAGTGGCAATTGCAGCCTTCAGAGTCCTGTTGTGCGAGGACAGACCTGCCAGCACCATGGCCCTGCAGAAACCCCAACCGTGGTGAGCAGCTCTAGAAGGGTCCCAGGAGCCATCAAGAAGCTCTTCCCAGGCCACGCTCACAGACCCGGACCCTGAGAGAAGCACTCGAAGGTGCACAAACTGTTAGAGTTCATGCATGTTTATGTTCCATCTTTGCTTTTTTAATTTTTTTTTAAGCGTCTCCAGGATGACCAGCCAGCCCCAGCCACCAAATCCCAGCTGAAGCTTGCAATGGAATTTAAGGATGAGAAGTGGGCATTGCAAACTGCAGAAAGCTGGGACTGTTTCCTAATGATTTTTTTACATTAAACCTCCCTCCATCTGTGCCTTCTTGTGCCAGACAAACCAGTAATTATCAGGAAATCCCTTCACTTTTAATCTACATCAGTATGAATGCAATCTCAGAGCAACCCACGGTGACTGGAAGCTATTATTTTCATAGGAAATAATAGTGACTGGAAGTGATAACTCACGGTGCTCAGTGTGTGTGTCATTATCTGATAACATGCAAGGCTGTACATCCCACCACATTGTTCTGTTGCAGGGCTACGATAGCCTTTATTAAAGGCGAACGATTGAACCAGGAACTTTGTCAAATCTGCAGGGGAGGCTGCGGGGGTTGTATCAACATGGAACTTCCATTCATTATTTATGGTCATAAAAATTCGGGGCCTTGGAATTGGCAGCATGAAAAGTTGTTTTAATTTGAGCTATAATTCTCTTCTGTACTTTCAGTCATTGACTATGTCTCAGACAAACATTCGTTTGGGAGACCAAGATTATGGCACAGGGAAAAAAAAATATATATATATAACAACCCAAGGATATTTAGCTCTCCTCCCACAAATTCTTCCTGGAAATATTCTTGCAAAATCCTCTGCCCACTTGAACAGTATGCTTATGATTAACTGCAGATGAGCCCAGCAGCTTGCATATGTAGTTAATTTGCTCTAAATTTCCATGCTGTATTATAACACTAATGATCACTAATAATAGACAAACCCACAGTTTATTGAGTAAGTAATTTGAGACATTATGTTTTTTATCATGTGAATAGGATCAGGCTGACCAATTTAAACTGGGCAGAAAGAGATAAATAATGTGTAAATCAATCACAACACCAGCACGCTCTGTTTCTTTGCAAAATGATATGGATTGATTGGTGAAAAGAAGGCCCTGCTAGCAACTACTGCTAGGAAATAGAGTCAATAAACTTCCATGCTCAAGAGTAAAAGGTCAGATGTAGAAGGAAGTTTATACCTAAACTGCAAAAGTGATTGTCACCTGACTACAGGGGCTCAGATGAGTTTGCATTTTGTCCTGGTGGGTGAGGCATGCTTTTAAAGAATAATGAAGACAGATAATGTATCAGGCAGCCAAGAAGAAGGAAACCATGCTAAACACAGACAAAACTATGTGAAAAACAGTTGCACTCTGGCTTGCAGTCAAAGCTATCTTCTAAAATCACGTAAACAAGATAGCCATCACGTGCTGTCTGAGAGACGGCTATTTCAGGACTAAAATAGATGCTTATATTTGTTTTTCTTTCATAGGAATTTTAGTTTTGATTGAAGCATTTATTTTTGACTTCAGAAAACACTGAAGGTCCATTAATTAAAAATCCTATCACATTTGTAATTAATTGCTTTACAGAATAGTTACAAATAGAAAATAACTAAACTACATCGAATAACTTCATGAGTGATTAGTGTACTTGAATGATGAGTACCTGCCTGTGGCGGTGGGACTTGCAAGGTACTTCGAGAATTTTGAATGAAGTTTTGTTTAATATAAAGCCTTCTTAATTTTTAGAGAACAAAGAAAAGTAGAGGAAGCAATTTCTTGGATTCATCTTTCTTTGGACTTTGCTAGATGAGCCTCAGATACAGATTCACTCCAGCAGAAGGCAGCTGTACATACACATCTCTCCAGAGCCTGGTAATAATGCTCGGAGGTATAGACAGAGGAGAAAGCTTTAATACAATGTCTCCACAGTACTCTTCTGGGAATAAAAGCTAGCATGTGAATTGAACTTGCACCCAGTTATCTCATGACTGCAGCTTACCCTCAATCACAAGACAAAAATACTACAAAATATACTGTGGGGAACAATTCTTGATTGTTTCCAGGCCATGGATTAAGTGTAGCCAAACGTCTCTCTTTCTTTCTCTAACTCATAGTCTTTTATGGCCAGCAGGCCAGTCAAATCCTTCATGTTTAAATAGAAAACCTGGAAATGGATCACAATACAGTACACCTTTTCTTGCACGTTTTTACTACGCCGTGTTCAAAATACATCTTTATTTATTTATTTATTTAAATGCAACTAATTTCATGCATGGATATGTAGTGTCATGTCCTGGAGTGATTTTGTATTGACAAGTCTAGCATATCAGAATCCATGAAATCTTGGAATAAAAATACCCCAGCATTGCCTATTGTGCCTCTCGGGGAAATGTTTTGTTAAACATCGCAAATTCCCTTCGTTGGAGCAATGAGATGCTTTCTCAAAAAGGGAGAGCAAAGAGAAGATGAATACTGAGCAAAAAGGAAAGAATAGAATAAAGAAACTGAAAGATGCCAAAACAGGACAATTCTGAGACCTTTTCACCTGTGCTTAGCTAAAGTCACATCTAGCACCTTCAGGAGAGACTGACACAGCTAGCTCCCAGCTTTAACATTTTAGCAGAATATTAAATACAGAGGGCATTGTATGAAAATGGCCAGTTTGGTTTCCCCACTGATTTTTCTCTGAATGCCCGGGCTAAGCGGAAAACAGATACCTATCTGCCTCTGCTGCACTAGAGCAAACGACAGGGAGCAGGACAGCCTGGGCTGAAAGCCCTGCTGACTTTCCCAGACGGAGGAAGCCTCTGCTCAGTGCAGCTTCTTGGAAAGAAAATGAGGATTCCCCTCAGCAGCAGAGGAGGGCAGGCTCATTGCTTCAGTCCTGATTTCAAAGCAAAGGGAAACAACCTGAACAAATAAAGTACGAGACATAGTAAGCGCAATCAGACTGGA
This sequence comes from Haliaeetus albicilla, assembly GCF_947461875.1. Lineage (NCBI taxonomy): Eukaryota > Metazoa > Chordata > Aves > Accipitriformes > Accipitridae > Haliaeetus > Haliaeetus albicilla. The sequence continues at coordinate 6,803,491 of NC_091492.1, forward strand.
TACTCCACTATCAACCAGCCTAAAGTGACTAACTGCTGCAGCCAAGTGCTGTTGGAAACGTGAGGGTTTGGCCATTCGCTGTCAGGCTGTAGATTCAACCGCACCGTCGTTGAAATACGCGGTAGGCTAACAGAGCTCCCGTCACTGGGTGTGCTCTAAAGGCGGCCACGCTCACAACGCTCCCTCTGCTTTATTCATTTGCCGAGTGTTCCTTCTGATAGGCAGCCAGGCTTAAAGTAGCCACTTTTATCTTCAAGTGTAAGTCTCTACTCATACATTTCGAGAAACACTTCGCACCTTGTAAAGTTTTAGATAGCGCTACCGAGCCAAAATGGACTCAATATTTTTAAGGACTCACGGACAAAGTGTGACTGAAGTCTGCATGAATCATCTGCATTCAAGCCATAGTACTGGCCATGAAATATCTACTGACTCAGTGCATTGTCAGCAGAATATGCTTAAGCACATCCTTTCTTTTTTTTTTTTTAATTATTTAACACATTTTAAACATTAACTTTAAATGAAAAATACTAGGATAAAAAAAGTTTCTAATCCAAAAGTATCCTCTCATTTTGTTAAAAATAATTAATTAATCCCCCAATAATTCATAGGATACATGCTAGGTTTCTTATATCTGTTTTATATCTGTAAATATAGATATGGATAATTAAGCTGCCTTGCTAGAGCCCATGTTTTCCTAGCCCAAGTCAGAGTGAGAGCACTTAACGTCACAGGATATGTCCATACTGATGTCCAAGTTCAATCTCAACTCGTCAAGTGAGCTGCCCTACCTGTCCCCTAGACTATACCCTGTGGTCCATTACAAAACCTTTCCCGCTCTACATCCTTCTGCAACACGGCCCTAACCTGTACCTCAGATTCATCTGGCCCGCATGGTGTCAAACCCTCCTGAGTAATCTCATGGTCCATTTTCTTCAGTGGCTGGAGTTAGTCTCAAGCAATCTTGTACCTTCTCCGTGACATCCTCCTGCCTCAGTTGCGCTGACCCAACTGCTTGTGAGGCTCCACCGAAAAGTGAACCACCAACCTGAGCCTGGATTCAGAAGCCCCAGGAAAAAAGGCAGAGAAATGTCATGGTTTGCTTGGGGTAAGGCACTGAAGAACATCTGAGAGGAAACCACCCCTCAGAAGCAATGCTCAAGCAATAGGATTTCACAGATTCCAAGCAAGCAAGTCCCCCTGAACCACTTTCAAAATGCAGATTTTCTCTCAGATGTTAAGGTAAGGAAACATCCTTCCTGCATTGCTCTTTTTTTTTTTTTCCCCCTCAGTGATTCCTGTATCATTTTCCTTCAATTTAAATATTTTTAATGGAAGCTGTTTTATCTTTGCTAGCCTAGAAATTCAACCAGAACTTCGAAACTCTTTTTTTTTTTCTTTTTTCTTTTTTTTCTCCCCAACTATAATAAAATATCTTGTAGGTGCAGTGTTCAATCTCTCTGTCCTCAGTGGACATAAATGGGAACAACTGTCACGGACTTTGGCTACTCTGTTGATTGTTGTATGGGAAAGAAGATAATCCACATCAGTCTCTTAGAGGGGTTGGCTATGCTATATCCACTGAAGTAAAGAGGAGCAATAATTTTATTTTAGCATGAAAATGAGAAGAGATCACTGGGAGCCCACACTGGCTGAGCCACAATTTTACACGGTAACTTCTAAGAGTAAAAGTCTTGTTGAAATAATGATGCAGTGTATAAGCGGTGGTTCAACACCTGCAAGAATACCTCTTGGGCTGAATACAGTTTCAGAAAGAGACAATAGATTTCATTTTTGTATAACAATTGTTCGTGCTACTCATTTGGAGAGTCAAAGTATCAGTTTCCCGAGAGTCTCAGCTTTACAAATGTCTGTGGAAACAATTTTTCATTCCCCCTCCTTTTAGCACAGCTTCCCCTTTCTTTATAGATATTTATCAGGCTTGGTAAGGGCTGCATCTACGAAATACCAAAAAAATAGGTCTTTTTTAAAAAAAACAGAGTAGCATTTTAAAATTTGGTTTAAACTTAGTAATTCTTAAAATGTTAATGAATTTCAGCTTGGCTTGTCCATCTTAAAACTCCAGGGCCTACATCCAGGAACTTAATACCAGCAATATAATTTTAAAGCTGCTAAATAATCCCTTTATGGCAGGTAACAGAGCACTGCTGGACTTGAAAAATGGAATTAAAATTAACTGGATTTTTAGCAATGTGAGGATGTTAGAATTAGAGTTGTGAAGGCAGTTAATTATATTACTAGGATGGATAATTAAAAATTACCTTCCCAAAAGAGGAAATCCCATCTATTACACATTTATCAAAATTTCAGATTGGAGAAGTGATATCACAACCTAATTCCTGTTCTCTTCATATTTCTGCAGTGGTTTGTGGGGTGCCCTGTACCAGAATCTTACACGATGTGTCAGAATATAAGTTATGCAACACTAAAAGTAAGGATATTTTTTAACTGGATGTTTCAATACCTAATCTGAATTTATTGTGGTGGATGGAAGCAAAGAGAATGCTAAAGAGGACTCTGCATCGCTGAACTGGCAGATACTGCAATTCATTTGCCATCTCATGTTAATTAGCTTTCCTTGTTATTCAGGGAACGGAGCACACTAGAAAAAAAGTGGCACGTTTCATGCTTTCTAGACTTGATTGAGATTGCATCTTTTCAGCAGCAGCTGGCATTTCCATGGGCACAGTCAACCAGAGCAGGATGTAGCTGCGCTGAATTTCCAACCAAAAGCGCTTGGCTCTCTGCAGAGGAGCAAGAACAGCAACGTGTAAAGGCCTCTGCAAACAGATGCTCGGCGCTACAAGAAGGAACCACAGAAGTGTGAACCGAGTCTCTGCGATCAGTTATTCTCAAAAGGAATATTCACCGTAAGGAAGTTTTTAAAAACCCTTTGATAGGAGGCATTCAAAACAAGAAGCCTGAAAAAAACGATGGGTAAGGGCACCCAAGCAGCGATTCAGGAGGGCTGAACCTATTCTATTGCCAGCCCTGTCTCTGTTTCACCTGCAATCACCTAGTGTTCCTATGCCTCATTAAAATGAGGATAATAATATTCACACACCTTTTTCAAGTTATTGAGATTTATAGGGAAGAAACCCTACCAGAAGGCTAGGGTACTATCTTACCAGCCATGCTATTGCCTTGGTTTGCAGCTGGACTTTCCACAGAAACCAGATTACGCGCCCTCAAATTCATAAAGAAATATTGGCCTTATATTGGAAGATTAGCTCCATCTTTCATGTGGAACCAAAAAACCAGAGCACTGCAAAACTCTGCTACCAGCAAAAAATCACAAAGTAGCGAGCTGGTATCACAGGAGGGGAACAGAATTAAGGTAATCTGGTCGATTTGTATCAGAAATACCAACATCTGTCTCCTGTGTTTCCAATATATTCGTTTTCCTAATCTTAGCAATGTTGCATATAGTCTGCTTACTGGTTTTTTTCAATCACGACTCCATCTAAACGAAGCTGTTAGTGTGGGAATTATGAAGTTAGTGTTTATTTCCAGCCTCAGTCATGCCGTTAATTCATCACTGCTACTCTGTGCACGTCAAAACATTCCGTCAAACGCAGCCTCTATCACAAGAACATGCGATCCATCTCTGAATGGAGGGGATTCTGGGGATTTATGACATCAATGTATAATCCACACCTTATTATAACATCTCTATCCTGAGGACCTGTGGGGTTCATTCTCAGTGACACCAATGGACACGGTTCAGGCATAATCCTCATGCAGGATCTTCTGATCTGGAATATGAATCCCACCATGCATTGCGGGGCAACATCTGCAAGAGGTCAGATAAGTTTGGGGCCCACTTAGAAATACTGGAGAGGGCTGGTTAGCTACTTGGTCAGTAGTACAAAGATATGCAGAAAGTACAGGTTGGCTCATACTGCTTGTGGAGTTTCCACAATCAGTGAAATTTAATTTAATTAGTATATTGTGTCTTTCGTCTACAAGCACTCTCTAAACCTCTAACAATTACATATGCGCTGCAGTTAAAAGACTGCTGAGTGGCTGAAGAATGTCCTTGTTGCCTATGGTTTAATGAACCGAAACCATGGCATAGCCAGGACTAAAAAATACTCTACCAGGCAACTGAGAACATTCTTCAGAGTAGCTACCCCCAGAGGACCAAAAAGTTAAGAGCAGAGTTATGGATTTGGCCTTCTTCTGAGAGATGGTGTGGCATGCTGTAAGGAATAATGGTTGGCACCGACTCAGTTCCTTTGTGGTGAAGTCTGCAGAGGCATTTTAACCTGTCACAGCTAATGGGTTTTGCTACGGATGCCAAAGCATAACATGGTGAAAGCATTTGAAGAAAGAAGCATAAAAATATCTAAAGCATTGATAGTCTCAGGGGCAATTTAAAAAAAAAATTTTTTTTTGTCCGATTGGTTTTCAGAAGCCCTACAAACACTGGAGGAGAGCAAAGTTAATGAAGAAGTAATGAAATAACTGAGGGGGAAAAAGAACTGTAGAAGTTTTTTTAAGTAATACAAAATCATTACAAAGTCCTGGGTAGACATGCATTTTTAAACAATGGCTGTAATAACGGAAAATTAGGCTCCATGACTTATTCATAGGCTTCTGGTTAACACTGTTCTCCATTTCAGGCAGTTCACTTTATAAATAGAATCTTTAGGTGAGATGCTATTGTTTTGGCCATACATTATGAAAAATCACTACCTGTTCTTGTGAATTAGAGATCATTTCTCTGCATTCTGTAACCACATCTGAAGATATGGATTTCAGTGCAGATCATGGAGGAACTGCTTCTGTTTGGAAAGGTAGAGATATTATCCCAAGTGATAAATATTCCACTTTCAACTCTAAAACTGCAGTTGCCTATTGGACATAGAAATCGTAAAAATTTAAAGGAAGAAAACAGTATTTGATGAGTCTACAATCTTTATACTTAAGGGATATTCAGAGGACCTATAAATCCTCAGTGGAATTAATAATTGAGACTCTTGAAAGCTCTAAAAGGAAATATTAAATATGCAAAATCTTGGTGAAAAGCATAATTAAGGCCATAAATGCCTAAAAGTTTAAAGGGCAGGCTACCTCTCTCAAAGATTTTCCAGTATAACATTTATACAGAAGTATAACACAATACATTTTTAAGTAGCATTCTATATTACCTTTTTTGCACCAATTTTCATCTTTTCCTTTCAGTGTTAAACAGTATATTTTAGAATACAATTTTCAAGGTCTCCTGAATTAAACAGATGACATGAAGGCCCACGCTCTTGTTTTCTGTTATTAAAAGGTTATAAATTTCACTCCTCCAACTTCTCAAAGTTAATAGTGTCTTCTGTGCAGAGTAAATGGCATTTACTTATAGGGCTGAGGTTTTCCCTTCTCTTTTATCATTCATTTTTTTCTCTTCTCTTCTCTTCTAATATTCTGGGGTTGGCTCTTCTCCAATGTTAAGCACGGTTTTAAGTTAAGGAGGAGGAAGCGTCCAGCCCTGACACAATAGTCCTAAGACCTACAATTGAGTTAGTCCAGCTGTCAGTGGAAGAGTATCTTCCCTCCTTGGTTCCAGGTATTTCAACATTTCCCATGAGCATTTACAGGTGTATCTATATGTGAGCTCTCTTGAAACCGACACTGCAATATTTCATATTGCTTACTGAATGAACAAGGACACCATTTCCAATAGTCCTGAATACTTCTAATTAATTTAAATATTTTAAAGAAAATAGGTGCTTGGTACCTTTGACTATCAGTTCCCTGTGTTTTCCAGAACATGCTGACTTGATAAAAATATTGATCTTCAACTGGAGAGGAAAAGGATCGGGGCGGGGGGGGTGCAATAACTTCTAGAAAGAAAATACTTTCATTTTGTATGAAGCGACTTGCAGAAAAATAGCCATTCATCACAGCACAGCCTACACTCAGTTTCCCCTTCTCCAAACTGGCACTTTTTCTTGATACTAACCCCACCCCATGTATTTGGAACACCTTCCCTCTTGGCAAGGATTTGGTACTTTTACATCTCAGCATTTCTCCTCACAGCAGGTTGTGAAGTAATGGAAGTTAATATCACACAATTCTGATAACCATCTTGCTGCTTCTTCCTCAGTTCCACTGTGACGTGAATTTAGCAGCTAAAATTTAAAAAATAATCCTGGTAAATTCAAAGATTAGTTTTGTATCATTTGAAAGAAGCGATTCCAAGCTTCTCTTATGCAGTTTCACTGCTTTGTAACTCAAGAGCCTGACAGACTGGGGCAAGTGAAGTGGAATAGAGATGATATTCACGTGACATTAACTCTAGCAAGATAACTCAGGGCCCTTCCAATTCTATGAAGTCCAAAGCCATGATTTTTTCTCCTGATATGATTACTCACTCGTTAGCCCAGCCCACACTTTTTTGCCAGAGTCCTGGAACTGATCAAGTTAGAGACTTCGGTCCAAAAGCATTCTTACTCTCCCGCTCTTCTCTGCCATTTTTATGTTGTTGTAATGCGTATTTTGCACTGAAGAGTAAGTTTCAGGGTAAAAAGAGAAGAAGTAGGCTCATCCCAGCTCAAAGGTAGTTACAGACATTAATTTCCACAAATATTCAGATTACCCACAGCGTAAGTTTTATGAATGCTATATTGTAGCACAGGAAAACAAAAATGAAAGTATCAAGTATGAGGCAATTTTAAGATGCATCCTTTCAGAGTACTTTTGTTGTGAGCATCACTAGGAAGCCTGCACTCTGCCAAGACAGAAGAGATGATATATTGGTCACTAATGGCTTTGTAAGAATGCCAGTCCTTTAACTGCATGTTTTGTTGTCATAAAGGTTCAGCTATATATATAAGTATTATATATAAACGGCAACTAAACTCTTAAGAACTAATTTAGCCATGTAGGCACAGATGCCTAGGTAATACAGGAGTATATAGCTGTGTCTGGATTAGGATTAAAAAAGATAATAATGGTACTGGATACCATCAGAAGATCAGTAGAGCTCTCCCCTATGACCTTCCTAAAGATGGGAGGAATTTTATGTTTCCACGGGGGGATATTTCATGTTACACTGTAGTTATGATACCCAAGCACTGGACTCTCACGACTATTTAATACCAACAGGAGCCTGATTATCAGGTTGTTATTTTTCTTTGCACAGCTGCTGTTCTCTACGTTTTATACGCTCATCCATGAAGTAGTGAAACAGGACTCCCTGGACAACTTTTCAGGAACTGGGTTGTAAGCTTGTTTGCTGCTTCGTGACACCTGCTATTTGGGCATTTAGCTCCCATAGTTTCCTTCAGCTATTTTCAAGCTTCACTTTGGTTTTGGTCTGATTCAAAGCCTGACTTAAAATGCTAACCCTGGTAGCTCAGTTCCCCTTTTAATGGATGGTTGTTCATGTCTTAAATCATCTGCGTTACTGAAGTACATCATGTCAGCTCCAGCGCAGCTGACAGATAAGGCACAGAGATATGGCAGGCCACCCTGGGCCACAGGTTTAGAGCGTGTATGGGAAATATGGTATTTCTGACACTCTTTTAAAAAGGAAAAGAAATATGTGAAAAATAAGGGATTTTTGACACCCTTTACAAATAAATAAAAAGGCAGTGAAACATCTGAACTGCCTCAAACATGGCTCTGAAGACTACAAGGTAATGAAACATGGGATGTCTCCCAGCAAAGTCGACTCAACGGTGTGTCAGGTGGGCTGGCAGGAATTTGATATATCAAGCTACTTTTTTGCTTTTTCATATTTAGTCTTTTTAAAAAGAAGTCGTCATAGAGCACGCAATAAATATCTTTGACCAGCTATTCCTAACAAAAGCCACGGAATTGTCAGCTCAACTTTACTGCCTACAGCAAACCATGTCAGACAAGAATGATGCATATAATGCTCTCCAGTGCATAGAAAACCCACAAATCCAAAACATTTACCAAAAATCCAACCACTATAAACCAGGCTATAAACTGTTAATTTACCATTTTATCCTATTCTCATTTTTCTGAGACACAACTGAGAAAGAAAAAATAATCCTGACCGGATTCACAGATGAGGTGATAATTACATCCCTCCTACACAAAATCCAACTAACTAGAATTTCTTCAGGGAAGAAAAAAACCCATATAATTCCACTTCAACCCATAGGGCTGGTGTATGGTTATTCTGCAATTATTACAGAAGCTGAAGCAGCAAGTGTTACCATTCCTAACACATGCAGAGTCTCATGGGGCATGAATGTGTCTGTGCCTGTATCCCACGCTCCTCCTTTGGTCCGCCCAAACGTCCCCACCAGCTCTGGTGGAAAGGCAGCAGGGTGCCAAACGAAGAAAGCTTTCATCTCTCCACCTGCACGCATTTTCTACCAACATGTAACCCACCCAACTCCCACTTTAGAACCAGCCCCAAGTGAGTTTCTCTCATTCTCTACCCATTTAATAAGCCTGACCTCCTGAGTTCTTTCCTGGTGCAAAGAATATAATTAATAAGCCACTCAATCCATCATATTGACCTGCATTATTTCAAATTAAAGCTAATGACAGCAATGAAAAAAGGATTATAAGGTCAAAATATATGTACTACATATCTTTGTACAGTTTCTTTTTAGTCATATAGATAAAATTTACATGAAAATATAGCTTTGCCACAGCTAGATCATCACAAGCCACTTGCATCATATGAAGGTAAAATACTTTCTCCTTTGCAAAACTTTTGGGACCTGATACCAACAGATCTCTAAAGGCAGACAATAGCGTTGTCATCCTTTACACAGCTACCAATTCAATCGTATCTCTTAATTGTTTAAAATTCATATTCATTTTTTCCCTTGTGACACACTTAGAAGTAGGAAAAGGATCTCATCAAGTAGGAACATTTTTTTGTATGTAGAAAAGCAACCCTTATTAACCATAGCTTAGTCCTCAGCTTACAAAATTACTCGTACTATTCAACGTGGAAAAGGTTGGAGATAGCCCATATAAACGAAAAATACAAGACAAAAATAAAACTAAAAATGACAAGCAACAAATATGTGATGTATTTTGCCTCCTTAGGGAGCACTGATATAACAGACAGTATGCTTTGGAGAAATGCGTATATTGAACTGTTATAGAATAAATATCTTCTTGTGTACAAATAATACTTCATAAATCCACTGTAGGAGTAACTAACGTAACGGGCCATCATAGGGCAATTGCTAGTAAAGGATTACTGAGGAAGGTGCTGAAAATCTCCCATGCTTGACATAGCCCAGTGATTCACTAACCCTGCAAACACTTTCATGGATAGAGACCTACACCTTTGCCAGCCCGGAACCCTAAATGCTAAGAGCAGCACGTTGGATGATCACTTCATCCCCAGTGACCACTGTAGAACTGACAGCCTCTAAATTACTGCCTGAAAAGCATATCACATGCCATCTGACAAAAGAATGAGAAGGGAAGGAAAAACCCTACAGATTGTGTAACATCATCCGTTCCTCTGAGGGGATGGTACGTTTCAGTCTTTCGTTTCTTTAACCCAAGGAACCAAATGAAAAATATATGACGACAAACAACCTGCAAACAGTTCCACATCTATTATACAACTGAAATCATAAGAAATGAGCTTGTTGAAATAACAAATGAACTTGCAATTGCTTTGCTTCGCATAACTCCCATATGTTTTTAGATATGTTGTGAAAGACAACTTTTTTAGATTAATAAATGCCACGTGATACACTCGGTTCTTGTCCACTGAGGACTGGGCCCAATCACAGCTAAAAGCTTTTGCCACTTAGAATATGAATGGAGAACATCATGGCAGAAATGGAAAAAAAATGTTTACGGTTATGAGAATATGCAAATATGCTGCCGGGTCTCTATAATGTCCTTGTCATGCTCATAGAAGATTTGAATTTCTCACGTGGGATTGAGTTTTACAGAGTAGAGGGCGAGTGGGGGAAGGAAGCTGAAATAGCTTCCATGGGGAAGGCAATGACATTCCATACCTATTCTCTCTGACTCAAATAAAGTAGGACCTACCAATTGTTTTGTTGCCTGTTTCATAATACAGCTCATTATTGAACCCTCACAAGTTGAACATTGATGTTTGGGTATTGGAAAGGGACTTCTCATAAACAAAATAAGAATGCTGTCATTCATAGTGGATCCCCTTAGTTGTGGGGAATGTGAATTTTCTTTCAGCATGCGGAAGATTTTCATTTTGTTTTCCACACTGCATGAGCCAAAACAGGGCTGAATGGGCTGGAAATGGAAACTCCTTCAAAAACTACTTCTGATGACACTTCAGCCAGAAATTAGCTCTGCTGTAAAGGTGACCCATTTCAAACCAGTGTTTGCAAATGTGTGAACACTTTCTCTTCTTGAAATTAGTGCCCCCACACCTCTAAGAGCTTTGGCTCCTAAAGATGTTTCTTTATCAATTGTTCCCTTTATTGGCAAACGCACCAGATGAATTAAGTCAAAGGGACTGGACTACCTCAGCGGAGTCACTGATGGGAAAGAAAACCTCGATTATTGGTCAACTCAGTACTCACTAAACCCATTTCTAATAGCTACCTGGAAGTCTACAACATGGGTGGTCTCCAAGTAATTCTTCATAGACTGCAAAACTCATCACCATAAACACCAAGGCTATTTGAGCGCAGAGGTTATAGACTTCCCGCAGCCAGGAGAGTCCCTCCTCTGCTCGGGGTGTGGGATGTCTAAACACTGAGGCAGAAGCCTGCACTTAAGCCTGCTTAAACTCTGATTTGGGAGAAAAAGCGAGACCTTTAATGCTCAGACCTGTTAAGACTGCCGCCTTGCATGACCACTAATTTCAATGACAGTGAATAAAACCAAGCAGTGTAAAACAAACTAATTTCTAGGACTACAGACTTCCCTAGAGGTTTAAGAACACTTAAGTATTAATTATCAAACTAAGGAAATAATACCAACAAAGGCTTTGCTGAGTAGAGTTTCCAGGTGTGTCTTGTCTTAGGGGTTTATTTTATTTCTATGCCTGCTTACAGCAGGTAGCACCATTTCAAAAGAGAGACAGTTTTCTGTGATGTATTTAACAGAGTAATAGTCTCCAATACTTCAACAGGAACCCCTAATGTAAGCTTGAAAAGCAAAGTTAATAAAAGTGAAACAGCCATGATAGAGGTAATGGGTGTGAGGGATGGAGACATTTATTTAACATCCACACTGAGTTTATTCATGACAATCACTCTTTCCTTATTAAATGTCACTGCCATGGATGACTGGTCCAATGCGTGTGATCCAGTTGCAGCACTGTATTTAGCATGCGTGTTCATCACACAGCATGCAAGCCTGCACGCACACTCTGGAGTTTTTGTTTTCCTTGTCATTACTGAATTGCATGGGCGTAACAGTTTTTATGCATCAAAAAAAAAAAAAAATCTGAAAATGATGTTCACATTCTGCATGCAATACATGAGTAAACACTAAATGAGGGTTAGGGAATACTCTGCTTGGCCTGCAATGCAGCATGGTCTGGGGTACAGATCATACCCTTCAAAAAAAATCTTTGGCGTAGGAAAGCATAGATTATGAAACAGATCAGAGGGAAAAAAAAACAACCCTATATGAATGGAGAAAGAAGTCTTAGTATCTCTCACGCATTTGTTTTTATTTAAATTTTTATGATCTTTGAAAAGCACCTTTTGAAAGAGACAGTACGTCTTTAAGATACTATTTTACTGCCAAGTCATCAGTATCTGTTGTAACAGAGCAAAAATAGGAGCAGATGATATCAGATACACGGTACTTCATAGAAACTGGAAAACACAAAGATTAAATGCTACATTAGAATGATTTTACACGCAATATTTATAGTATGTATAATACATTTAATTCCAAATGATGCAAGTATTTTGTTTTATGACCACTAAATACAATATTGCTCTGCAAATCTACCTACTTATCAAAGCGCTTAAAAAAATCCTCTGAGCTCTACATCAGAGCCTCTTCTGTACTCATCAAGTGTCACTTGTACGTTATAGCATAAGTATGAATTTTTCAGCTAAGAGCACCAGAGAAAAAGAAGAGGCTAAAGGAAATAACGACCACATCCAAACCATCTATTAGAAAACGGAATGACTCAACCCAAAACTCCGAGAACAAGTGGAGACTACAACAACTAAAATTATGTAACTTATCACTAGCACTTCTCTAAAACCCTTAAAAGCAGCAATTTGAGCCACAGTAAACACATAAAGAAATAAGCAATCTGTTTGTCTATGTTTAGACCACAAAAATTACTAATAAATAAAAGTCTCGTCTCTCTGGCAGACATAAATGCAATAAACTCTGAGAAAAAAAACAAATCCCTAAAACATACCATTGAAAAGTCTTCTTCAAATCTATTGCAACACATCTATTGAGATCTCTGGAGATCACTTTTTCTCCTTTTTTATTGCAATTTTTTTTTTTCAATGTTAAAGAAGTGAATGAAAGGAAGGCTACCTGAGATGACAGAAGGAGAAGGAGGTGGTGTAGAGGGACTCCCCACAGGAAAGCAACTAGTTATGGTAAGGACTGAACTCCCAGGTGCTCAGTGAGCACAGGAACAAACCAGAGACTATAATTTTAAAGCTGATCCCATGTTATATACCAATGTTTATTTCATACAGGAAGCACCAACTATTACAGAAACTGGAACAATTGGGCAGCTGATCCTGCACCACCGGGACTTTGCCAGGACAGATCTGGAAGTGCTTTACAAATACCAGTGTGCAAATATTAACAAATATTAAAAATGGGTTTCTCGGGGTTTTTTTAAGAAGGGAAATAAGGGTGAAAGAGAAGGTTAAGAGACTTGCTAAATCTCACATGATAAATAAATGGCCACACAGAGCAAGGGGACAAGGAAGAACCTAGCTGTAACCAAGGCCGGCGCCCTGCAAGAGGTTCGGTGGTAAATTATCGCTCTGCATAATGGGTATTAACAGAAATTAAATGGTACAGAGCAGAGAAAGTGTGTGTTCATGAACAAGGAGCAAATTATTTGATGTACAAAAGGCACTACTGAAAATTACCATGTTCTCCTACGTATTTAATTCTTCTTTAAAAATCTGCTACAAGTTCTTAAAAGAGTTTGCAAATGACAAATTGGAATTTGCATTTCAATTTAGTTGTTTCTGAGATTTGCCACTCCTTCTCCCTTTTTTTATGGCTTCACAAAGCTGGAAGTCACAAGCATTCTGAATAAAATCCCTTTGGGTCTCATTGCTAGAATCAAAGGAAAACAAATGTCTGGGGGAAAAGGTTATTCTGGAAATCAGGTCTGTTGAAAGGAGCTGACATATTGCACAGCAATGCAGCCTGATTGGTTGTAGCTGTCATTTTATTATATCACATAAAGGAATACAAAACTATATCTTAGCTATGGCAGTCGAAACAAGACTTCTTAAAAATAAATGGTCTTGAAAACCATTTGGCCAATTTATACGGCAATTAGGTAAGACTCTTATTCACTATAGACTTCTTATTTCACTAGTAAATAGGAGTTAGAATAACTTGGCTGAAGACTGATAACTAACTTCTGAAAGCTGAAGTATCAGAACGCTAGCGTTTCTCCATGCTTAAAAATGGCTTATCTTTAATGACCACACTAGTTTTATTTCATAACATCTCTGCATGGACGTTCTTGATGTATTTTTACAATTTTTCCCTTCAGAGAGATCACCACCATTAATTTAAGTAAGCTGAGAAAAAATTCAGATGGATGGTTCTGGTTACTCTCCAGTGACATCCGTGCAGTTTATTACATAAGTAGTTTACTGCAGTGAAGTCATTATGTTGCGTCCAGCTACAGAATGGCTTCTATTCTTCTATTTGTTAGACTCCTCAACTCCTGTTTAACCACTTTCCTCCAAACACATAAGCATGCTTCCTTGCTATAGCACACCACCTTTACTTTTACCATTTGTTTTCAGTTGACATTTTTTTTTTTTTTTTTTTTTTTAATTTTAGCTAATATACTGTAGATTATTACATAAGTGATTTATTACAGGAACCATACTGTATGAGGGGCAAAACTTGTTTAAAATAAATCCAAGAGCTACAGTAATCCCTTAGGGCAAAATGTACTTCTACTTAATTTCTCTACTGTGTATTACACACCATATAATTGCTTAAAACAGAAGCTACACGTACAAATTTTGCTTGGCACCAAATACCTGGCTTCAGAAAGTACACTCAAGTTACATGCTGTGTTTTGCTACAAATCCATTGCACCACCTAAAGTAATTCAAAGAGATCACTAATAGAAATATTTTGAACTACCTAAAATAAATCAGCAAGTAAGCAAACCACAGTGTTTTGCTAAAGGTTATATTAAAACAAGCCACAGTGTTGCTGAAGGATATTTTATATGTGCATGGCTTTAGCATTCCTCATGCCCTTTTTCCAATGCACTAAATAAAATCATGAGACAAACTTTAGAGATGGAAAATATCTGCTAGATCATTTAGACCATCCCAATGCCAGTTCAGGATTGTTTCCTTTATTTTCTAGTGTTTTGTCAAACCTACTTTTAAATATGCTGTATGTTCCAAGTAATGAGATTTCCACTACTTTCCCCTGGGAAATACATTTATATAACAACTTTCTTCCCCAAGGATCCCAAAGTGTTTTATAAAAATATACATACAAATCACTTCCCCACTGGAGTACAATCACTTATGAGGTATAGGGTGGCAGCCAGGAGGGAAATGATACATAGTACTCTGCAAATTTATAGCAGGAGGGAAATTCCTGCCCAAGGACAGAGGGGCAAAACCCTATACTTATGACAAATGCCAGGAACTCATAAACATCCACAGATAGCAAATAGAAGCATGGTTTCAACCTACACATGCAGAAAGGGGCTTGAGTACCTTAAAAGGCAAAGGCCATTTCAGACAGAATTTGAACGCGTGGTCCCAAAGACCTGGGGTAACTTAACAAAGTAAATATGTTATCCTAGTAGGAATACCAGAACAGGGACTCTATTTCTGAACCAGCAACTTGAAGACTGTGCTCTGGATCGTTCCATCCAAACACATATTGACGCTGATGCTAGAGACAGTCTGTCCCTAAACCCTTGGTCACTCACTTCCAGCTAGCCCAAGTCCTCACGCTGCTCTTCCCCCTCACGGCCCACGTGTCGTTCACGTAGGGCTCGTTATTGGCAAGGCAGAGCCCATCCAGAAATGCTCTGGGGACCACTTGCTTCTACCCGTGGGCAGCCAGGGGGGAAGGGGGAACAGGAATCCAGGAGGAAGGGATGATGGCCTGATGCTGGCACATCACTGTATTTGGGCCAGAGTGCTGTTGTATGTTAAAAAAATCAGAGAATTGTAAGGGCTAGGAAGCAAATAACCTTCCAAATACGACATAGTTTCTGGCATTAACAGTTTCCAAGTGCAAACTCCTTGGGTGTAGTTCAGGGATTTTCAGTGCAGACGGTTTGTAGGCAGAGGTTGAGGGTAATGGGAGGGTCAAACCTCATTATCAGCCCTGTTTTAGCAGCCTTTGCTCGTCTTAGGGGGAGAATGAGAGGAAACAGGACAGCCTGTGCTCTGACTCTTCCTTCTGTTTGGTTTTGGCCATGAGAATTGCTTTCAGATCTCCAGTCTCCTTGTTCGTTACCAGTATGCAGCTAGGAACAGGTCTCACATACGGCACATAAGTGATATGTACAAGTGGCTTCCTCTCACTAGCAAGGCCAGACCTAGCTTCTTAGATCCTCTCCACCTGGAGGTACATAGAGCATTGATAAAACTAGACTAATATATTCCAAAATAAACCATGTTAGATAGATCTGGATCACAATCATTAAGTATATTTTTAGGATAGATGAACAAAGGAAGTATTTTCCACCGCCCCTAAAACAGGATTATTTTCTGCATTCTCCCAGTGGGACACTGTATCAAGCTATTTACTCTTAAACAAGGAACTAACACTGCAAGGTCTTCTACCCTGCCCCATGCACGTTATTAACCTGAAAATCTGATTTGCCTGCTGCACGTGGACACCCCGGTTCGCCCACGCCGCAGTACAACGTGTCCAGGCTAACCGTGGCGTGGCAAACGTACCAGCTACCCTTGCCTTCGGTAACCACGGAACAGACGCGTCACTCCTCTCTCTTCACTGATGAGCACGTTGCTTTTACTTAAAAGGCAGAAATGAGGTCTTATCCTAGAAAGAGAACCTAACAGCTCCACGTTAATGCTCCCTCGTTAAGGAATCACTGTCGCCATTTGACTCTCCACTGTGCCTGCAGTTGTACAGACAGTGACAAGCCATTTGATTCAGTGCTACTGAGAGTCTTTGTGCAGAGGTGAGTCTTTGATCCTTCCCGGTGTTGAAGGAACATAGATGTGATTTCTGAGGGTTTTGCATAAGTTTCAAGCTTGTGAGATTATGGATACGTAGTACAGTTCCTAAATGTCTACATTTGTTGCCAAGATGGCATTGATAATGGATGTATTAGCAATGCAAAGATGGAGAGATGAGTCATCTTCCTGGGGATTAGCTCAGCTCTTCCAAAGCCTGCTCTAAACAATGAGCCGACAGTCGGATAAAAATGAGCATGAAACATTACTGAAAAGCAAAACATGCTCCTGCCCTCTCCGAAACCCAGGTATCAAAACCTGATCCTGCAATGATGCACAACATTTGCATATTCCCAGCTTTGTCCCCTTAACTTTACACACACACAAGCCGGTACTATGATCACAGGGACACGGAGGGGACTGATTCTGGATCGGAACAACTCCAGACGAGGTCCTGACCGTTGTAAGCACGTGCTGCAAGCAGGTCTGAAACAGCAGGCGAGGCAGCAAGGGCTCTTACCAGCAGAGAGGAGTTCATTTTTCTGAAAAGACTGGATTACAACATTTTTAATCCTGTCAAGTGGTGATACCTACATATTAAACTCAGTTACAAAAACGATATCCAGGCAGACATAACGGCTGCAGGAAAAGGTATAGTGCTTCAGTGGTTTTGCGTGACAACAAAACGAGCAGTAATACGTTCAGGGTGCTATTAAGTTGTAAACTATGACTGCTTTATTTAGAGGTTAGAAAGTCTCCAATGTGATAGAGCCAAGCAATATTATTTTACACGGGAGGAGTAATGCAAATGCCCACATCCTCCAAATTTATTTATTTACATAGTTTTTGTTCCCAAGATCCTCCATCGTGTGTATGCCAAGAAGCTGCCCAGGCCGGACAAGCAGATGTTATCCTGACTTTGGAGCCTGACAGCCCATTCTCCAACCATTTCTGACAGCTAAATCATCAGTCAGTGCCAAAGCAGCATATTTAACTTCAGGGTTGCCAGAAATCAGATACTTGCACCTTTATTCTTAAGGAGAACAAAGATTTGGAAACCAGGAGAAATATCACCGGCAGTGGATGATGATACACTTACAAACTACGTGCTATGCCTCCTCGTACACAGCATGAATATCATGTGAGCCTACCAAGCTTATTTATGTCATTAAATTAAACAGAAGTGATGAAGTATGCTGTGAAGGATTCTAAGCTACGCAAACAATTGTAGGGTTCCAACTGTACACATTCATATCCCATACTGTCTCAATGAATATTTCTTTTTTAAAAAATTAAATTTGGTAGCAACTACATTACCCAAATGCAGAAAATCATGGCTCATAGCTAAAAACAACCAAACAGAACTCAAAATTTACCAATCAATGAAACAAAAAAAAGCGCAACCCATCCAACTGATAAAAATTCCTCTTCTAATGCCTAATTTATAGGGATTAAATCTGGTTCCACAAAGAGGAGTATTTTCTAGATAAAATGCTAAACACGTACGTGGAAATTAGTTCATTTCAATTGGAGAGAGCATAGCTACAGCACAGAAAAGACGATTCGCTCTTCAGCCAGCTTGGACTTCATTAATGGTGGGCTGAGGGATGCTGAACTGTTCATCCAGCAAGGGGCCACGTTCATTTATGCTATTTAGGAAGTTCACAGCAGATAAGTGCATGGGGGAGCTGGGAAGAGGCAGGAAATCTTTGCTACTTTACCAGTATTTTGTCAGACAAGATCACTGCTTTATACATTTTTTGAACCCCCATGGCCTTCCGCACTACTTGTACGTGAACAGCAAACTTCACTCCAGTGCCTGCCAAATTAAACTACAACTCCTTGCAAGCCTCTGTGAATAGCTTCTGTGAAGTGTAGTGCTCATAAACACCTTCCTGCAATTCAGAGAGATCTCTTTAATAAATTAACAAAGCTGTCACAGAAGTATAAATGGGAAATCATTTTTTAAAATAGAACCATTTAAGATCACACAATTTCAGAAGCCTTTTGCAACATCTTATAATTCCTTTAGGCCACTGCAGGTCTCCTTTACACTTGCGATGATGCCCCTTTCAATTTGCATTTAAAAGACAGTAAATTGCAGGGTTCATAAACATTTTTATAGTGATTTATTGAAGACTAGAATGTCACTCCTGTTCTTCACACTTTAGCAGTCCTGGGAATCGGCTGCAGGGCTGTATGTGTAATCTTGCTTTACCCATAAACTATACAAGAACGAGCCAGTTCTGAAACCTATTATTTATTTATTTTTCTTGCTTAAAAGACATTTGTGGCACTATTTTACATCTATATTTATCTTTCAGTTATAAGATGACCCATTTTATTCAGCCTTCAAGTTATAACCAGGTTTCCACAATTTACAAAGTACTTGGTTTGCAAATTAGAACTGTTCAGAGACAGAATTGCATTATGCCAATGAACAAAGGATTCTTTCTCTTCTCTTTTTAATAACACACACAAAATCCACAGACTATTGGATTTATTATCACCACTAGATAACTTTACCATACAGGAATGTACTGAGCTTTTTTTTTTTTTTTTTTATTTAAAACCCAAACCACAGAAATGCACTGTAAAACTTTAGCTAGAGAATATTCTAAAGGTTCTGCTTCTTGAAAGACAAAAGCAGGGTAAATGTTCATTGCAGTTGGGCCTCTGATACTCCTATATCCTCCTTCGCAGGCAGCAAAGTCACAAAAGAAGGTAAACAGTGCCAAGAAGTGTTGTTTATAAGGGCACTGTGATCTTTCCTGCATCCCAGTGGAGCTTTACCAGGGGGAATCTAGAAACCTCCCTGCACAAATAGTGTAGGGAAAAAAAAAAAAAAAGGGAAAAAAAAAAAAGCCTGCACCTCATCTGCCCTTCCAGTGACCAGGAGGGAGTATTTCTTTCTACTTTTTTCACATTACAATAATGGCTTCACAGCTCTTGAAAAGAGCGCTAGTGCAACAGCAAATGGTGCATGACACGCTGAAGCCCTGGTCTTTGTCGCAACAGCTCCGCTCCAAAGAAAGTCCTTCCTTGCCTTCTTTTCCTTGCCATTAACTGTGATGAAATGAGTTTTTCCCCCTTTTGATTCCACCCCCCGCTGTCTATTACAGTCTGACCTGATTGCACTTATGCACAGATTATTTCATAGAGACATCCTTTTATTCAGGTTTGCGAGTTCATGCCTGCAAGGTTATCTGTTCACAAAGCAACGCCTCATTCCTCGTATTCATTTTTTTTGAAATCTGATCTCATTGATAAGAACAAGACCATTCTCATTGCATTTGTCAGATAAGTAGCTCCATGCCGGAGTAATAATTTTTTGTGACTATTGTCAGGGCTCCAGTTAAAATACATCAACCGATAAAAATGCAAGTATTGTAAAAATAACCTTGCATCAAAAGTGTTGGCCCTCCGTTTTTTCCAAGGCACGTTATGTCCTTTAGCTTAGTAACAATTTATTACAGGCAGAGCCTCTTCTCTTTTTCACAAGAATTATTTTTAAGAATTATTTTTAAAAATTCCTATTCCAGTGCTGCCAGTGGTAGCACTGAACTTGAAAGGAAATAAATAAGTAGAGGATCAATGTTGCACTGATTGGTTGAATTGGGTTTTGATTAATTTTAATCAAACGGTTTACTCAATTCTGATATGCGGCCATTCCCAGCAATAATAAACTGATGAATCACGCCACCAGAACGCTCTGAGCAGCAGCACGAGGAGGAAACGGTTAGAGCTGCAGTTTAGCATATGTGATCCAACATTAACGAGACTTTGGGATCACCGGGAAGCTGATTATCTTCAAGTTTGTTTGGGAGAGAAAGCTCTACCCCGGCGCAGCCCAGCTAAAACTGAAGGTGCAGCAGCAGAAACAAACACACAGGCGCTCGCACCCCCCCCCACACACATTCAGAGGTCAAAGCCGCGGGAAGGGGAATTAAAAAAAAAAGCATAGAGAGGAGCCGGGCTTTCTGCAGCACCTGGTCATGGAAAGCCATAAAGGCACAAATGCACCTTCTCACCTGGAGAGCGGGGCAACCTTTTCTGTAAACACTAGCAAAAGGCGAACACGAGAAGCACGGCTTTTCCCTTTTATTCCTTCCTCCCCGCTGCCTTCCCCTGCCCGTGGCAGCCGCACAAAGGAACCGGTGACGAACTGGAAGCCGGCGAAGGTCTGGCAGGCGGGGAGCTGCATTGAGCAGCCCAGGGCCCTGTCTCGGTCTCAGCGCGAGGCCGCCGTACACCCGGGCCTGCAGCTGATAACACTGTAATAGTCCTCCTTTGAGGACTGGGGCTCCTGTGTGCTGATTACTCATTTATCACACCTGGCAGCCCTGCTGAACTATAATTACTCTTCTCTTATCCTGCTGCACTGTCATGTCCGAGAGGAGAAGAGAGGCAAAGGCTCCTGCTAATGACACATTACCCTCTTGACAAGCACTTGAAGGTTTTATTGTAAATATTCAAGATATAAAACATCTGAGATTCCCTTTTTAATTATAAAAAGCAATTTTCCGTGCCTCCTCTTCGCCCCCTCCGCCGCCACCAATAGTAAAGTTTAGGCACTGTTATCCTCCGCTTCCTGCAAACAAACCCATTTTCCTTTGTCGCATTAACTCATTGCTAGGAAGTAACTCCGGTATCTCTGTGAAATTATCAAATGTAATGCCTGGAAAATGTGTCATTTGAACACACATCACTCTCTTACAAAAGTTACATTTCTGCCCCAAAAGGAGGGGGGAAATGTGCATTTATATTAAAAAATTAGGAAGGCGGGGGGAGGAGAGAAAAATCATGAGCAAATGGGCAGCGAGCGAGCCATTCATTGGGTGACTCTCGGGAGATGCATCTCACTGAAAGGAAAGGTCCTCCATAAGCTAAAAATTAAAGATATGCGACTTGTTATTGTAAATCCAGCCCTAATATTCGTGGGTCTCCAGATGGAGGGCTATGAAGCCAAACACTCATTGTCCCCCCTGCTCTCGCTACCAGTTGTGTGTTGTGGAGGTTACAGAAGCTATGAGAGTCCCCAAAAGAGCAGGGGATCCTAAATACTGCTATGTGATGCGAAGGACTAAAAGCCTGAAAGAATCTTTCATCTGAGATATACTCCAGCTTTATAATGATAATACTGAGCTCTGTTTTCCTAAGGTGGGAGCATAGAGAGACATGTTTCTTGGGCCATCCTGCAACCTGAGCCTCTTCCACTTAGCTTTTCCCTTTGCATAACAAGAGGTTGGAGTAAGGACGCTGGGTGCCCTTCTGTCACATTCATCAGCAGTGGGGTGGGGGGGAGACCTACCAAAGAATTCCAGAAAAGGCTAGCAGCCAAATATCTAATAATGAGTTTAAAAGCACCAGAAAAAAACATAATCTAAATATGTAATTGACAGAGAAGAGCACCTTGGAATAAGAGCACTAAAAGCACAGATCTGCCACCTAAACCTTCACAACTGCGCTTTCCCTGGTTCACCTCCAATTTGCTGCTGGGCCTGAATCATTAGATCCAACTGTGTAGATAGATTTGTGTATTAAGACCTGGCTTTAGATGTTCTCCTACTTGCTTACGTGATTTTTATATATACTGTTATTACATGGCACATAATGCTCCTTTTAGTATTTTGCACAAGTCAGACTCATTCCTAGGAGACTGTGCAAAATTACAGACATGTTGTGAAATAAACTCAGAAAAATGGAAGACTGCTGCACTTTTTAAAATATCAAAATTAGAAACTGGTAGAAGAACCAGTGTTCAGATCCGTACAAGGTTAGGGACAATTCAGGATTAGCTTTAAGTCTAATGGCCAAAAATTCTACAAGGTTCCCAGGAATTTCAAGTTCCAAGTGAGAATGACAACATGAGAGCAGATCTTCAGAGTAATCACAGGTTTTCAATTCAGGAGCCTTGGGGTTTTAAAACTCAACTAGGACCAAAATGTTAGTGGTTGATTTGAGCCCTTCAGACATGGGGGTCCTTCTACCATGATCTGTAGGAGAGACATATTGATACCTGGTTTCAGATGAAAGTACTAATTTCATATTTAATAGAAATAGCTTCCTATTATAGTACTAAAAATATGGTTATCCAAGGACACAACTGCGTTTTAGCAGTTTGGATTTGCAGTCTTTTTATTGCCTACGCACATACTGGCATACAGTGTTCTAGAAAACAAGTACAGCAGAATTCCTGGAAATCTTGGAATTGCTTAACCTATACTTTTTTTGCTCAAGAACCTTGATAGCTAGGCTGATTTCACTTGCAGCTAAAAAGATAGCAAAAAAAGCTATAGAAAAAAAAATGATGAGCATCCACAAGTGCCTCTACAATACCAAACTGCAGTGTGTAACAAGGGGTCTGAAAGCATTTCAGAGGGACCCGGCCGACGACAGGGCACTGTGCAACGGGGATCCATGGTGATACGTTGCAAACCTTTGCATTACACTTCTGAGTAGCTACAGTCTGCTACATACTTGGCTTATTTACTCATTCTTCCTGAATTCTAAGAATTGCCCACAGTGGGAGGAAAGATTATGTGACAGATACAGAAACTACCCATCAGAAATTGGTGCTTTAGGTTCTTGCCTAGTTTGCTTAACAAGTGTAATGGCTTTGATGGCCATCCTGACAAGACTAGACACGGGTTCCTTGTCAGGAGCAAAGTAACACGTCGATGATGGCCGGTAAGCACTAGCACATTACACACTACTGGGGAAACTGCAAATGTTTAACGAACATAAACGTCCTGCCAAATTGACATACACAAGGACAGAAAACAGGAGTAATAAAAGTCACTCAGACTTGCACATAACAACTCAAGGCTGTGCTTGGAGCACGCACATGATTTAAAAAGTGGATACAGCAGCTATTTTCTAACAAATCACATGGATTTGTATACACTACTCACTGCTGTGTAAAGTACTTTGAGGTAATTAGATAGAAGTTATTCAGTGCTCTTAGAGGTGAATGATTCAAATTAGTATCAGGCTACAAATTAGTGATCCCCCAGATAGCCCATCTCAGTACACTGTGGTTCCTACTTTGGGGTGAAACAGTCATTAGCATTTCACGTGCTCTTAACAGAAGAAATTGCAGTGGTCAGACTAAAAATGACCATTTTCTCCATCTTTTCACAATGATTTTAGGTTCCTAGGCTGAAATATTAATAGTCTTGCTGAACCAGAATTATTCCACTTCTCTCACTTTCTGCCTGCTTCTGTCAGAAAGCCACAGAGCATACAACTGCAGCGCACAGCTAACCGTATAATTGATAACTCCCTAGTCTATTCACTGTGGGAATCTGTCAGTTAAAGTCTAAAGACACATACACACACGCACACTATGAAAATGAACTTACATAAGTCTTCCTGTGAACTGAATGCAGCCAACATTTTGATGTTTAATTGGCTGGGTCCGGTTTACTAGCGCACACATGTATTTCAGCAGCAGCATACTGTACTCTGGCTCTTTCTGACAGATCTATTTAGTCAAAAGGAGGTGTATTTTCCCAAGGTAATTGCTTAGAATCATGCTTCCAAAGTCAAACTGATTCAAACTTTGCTTATTTGCTCTTTGCAGACACACAAGTAGGACTATTTGAAAGCAAATGAAAAATCCATAGATCAATGTACAGAGCCTTTTCTACACAGTGCCACAGAGGGAGTCTATTTCAAATAGGGCTGGTTGTCAGTGGCAGTTACTGCCAGCATCTTTTTAAATATACATCTTTCAGAGTAATACAGGTCTTTGAGATAATGAAAGATTTGCAACTACTGTATTATCCACCAAGAAGAAATACATATACTTGCGTTGGGTATACTCCCACACATCAGAATGCTCTTGCTAAGTATGAGGAAAAAATAATTGACAGTTATACAACTATTCGTGAATATCTTTTTCCTAGACTTACTCCTCTAATTAATAGGATATGTCTGATAAAGTGCAATTTTTAGAGACTGTTTTTTCACGTGGGCTTAGTAACTAGATGTGAAAGCATGTGGAAAATCATTTCCCTGTACCTAACATGGAATATACAACCCCAAATTACTCATTTTGCCCCTCTGTTGCTCCAGGTCAACAACTTAAAGAAAGGCTTAGACTATCTCATCACATATGTGCCACAACGACTACAGCTTGATACTCACGATTTACTTGTCTACAGAGCAGAATGGGTTCTAGGTCTTTCTATTGCCAAAGCAAATAGCTACTCAGAATTTCCTAAAGTTTGACGTGAATGTTGCCAATTTAGGCAATCAAGATATATTTAGCTTTCTCCCCCACCCCGACTGTAAAGAAATCAAATTATTTACAGAGCTTTTGGTCTTTTCCAAGTCATGATTCAACACCATTTTAGTAAAGCGTTAACCTCAGAAGGCTCTAGCACTTGATCTACCCTAGGAAGGACACAGGCTTATGAGAAATTTTTCATTGCAGTCTAAAATTTTGTTATGGGGTGAACTGAATGGGGGACCTAAAGACCATCAGCATCCTTATTAGCACTGGCCAGGATGGGCTTGCACTCCTATGTTATACAGTGTGTTTGCACCACAACATCCACAAGCATCTTCCTCCACTCAACCACTTCGATCAGGACGGCATCTCCCCCCTGTGCTGACAATACTTTTTATAACTGGCAATTTTTAGAGGTAGTGAAACTCAGGCAGAGAACACCTTCAACAGTGATAGGGAAAGAAAACACTCATAACCTCTTCTTCACCCCCTGGGTTACAATCCTTTATGGTTTCTTGGTTGTAGACGTTACTGTCAAATTTTCCTACTATACCCTATCAACCCCTGGACTTTCTTGTCTTTATTCATCCAGGATTATAAAGGATGACACTGTGACACATCTGGAATGAAAGCACCCTGGCTATAAGGAAAAATCAGCTGTGTGCTCCCAGAATTAAAGCACTTCTTTCTGACACCATTCCCAGAGTGTCCCTTGAAGCCCTTCATTTTCAAAGAAGATAATTATACAAAGGAGTGAATGGCACTCGCAGCTAGTGGCACAAGCCTTCATCTCCTTGAACACAATGCACTTCAAAACCTGCAGGCCCTGCTTACAGTTCATGTAAACATAGGGGTACTTTTCCCATTTATTTCATTTTTTTCCTCTTCTGAAATGGAAAAATATTTTTACAAGGTATTACTACACATTAATGATAAAACTAGTGAGCATTAGTTCCAGAAGGACACATTGTCAGTAATGATGAAAAAGGACATATAAATTACCACTACAGAGCTTCACAGGTCCATTTCTGGGCCAATCATGATTAAACTAACTACAAAAAGGCACTTGACACCACCAGCGTAACACTTGACTGAATTTGGGAGTCATGTAGGGATCTCTCTGAACATCAGGATGTTAAACAAACCTGTCTTACAATAGTGACCACATTCATGTGTATTATTTAATACAGCAGGGTGCTTAGGACATTGTTAATGTTTCAACAAATCAAAATAAATTGTGCCTTCATCTCCATCCATGTCTCTGCTAATAAGCTAGAGTTTTTTTCACAATGCGTAGCCTTGAAAAAATAAACACTTAAGCTTTTCAGACATAGCTTTTAAGAAGGCATAGTATGTTTTGGAGACTCCAGTTATTATTCAGTTAACACGTACATTAATTTGGCTGATCAGATACTCATATTTCACCATCTGAACTGGTATCTGATTATTCCATTAACTGTTTTATTCCTAGATATTTCAGTGCATTTTACTGAATTCAGTAAACTACTACTTTATCAATTCATTTTGTTAGCAGGTTAGTTTCTTCATTGGGCTTAATTTGATTTCACTGTAACAGCTGACGTATGGTGATATTAAAAAAACTAGGGTACTTCTGCTCAAAACCAACTTCTTGGAAATAGGATAAAGACATTCAGAAAACTATGCTTGCTGCTTAATTTTTTTGCCTCTAAAAAAACAAAGCTACTTGAAAGAAGAAAGTTAAGAGTAAGTTAATTGCTTAACAAACCATAAAAAAACATAGAAAAGAACTAAAAAGAATAGGGACATTCAAACTAGTGAAAATTCAGGACTATTTTTAATAATTGGAGTTCTTAGGGGCATAAGAATTTTATATCAGTTTAAAAGCATGAGTAATATTTTGAACTTTACAGAAAAAAAAAATCTGTATCAGTCCTTTCTTCCCCTGAAATGATAATTTTCCCCTCAAAAGACTGCAAGCTTCCCATAACATGTTTTCAGAACTACAGAACTGAACACTCAGAGTTGAAAACTTTCATTTATAGAGCAAAAGGCTCAGGAAAAAAAGCCGACACCCCATCCCAGAAATAAACCTGCCGTTCTCGTATCCTTGTGAGACTGGAGGATAATAAAAACTCATTGGTTTTTGTTTATCAGACGATATAAGTTATGAATGTTTTAAAGGACTGTCTTTTACACCAGACAGGTTATTTCTATAGGCTAATTTTTCATAGCCACTTTTGCATTGAAACCTCCAAGCTTCATGAAGATGATATTTCTAGAACAATTCTATTTTTCTTCTTTTATCACCTTAGTAGTCTTTTCCCAGCTGTATCCACAGGGGAATGGAAATACCCAATTGCAAACGTGACAGCGCTGACTTCTGCAAAGTAGCTTAATTACTCATTACGAGATTCCATCAACAGAAGCTCCGGTCTGTGGTTTTGTAATAAGTGCTGTTATCTTTCCTTGGATTTTCATTCCTTCACAAAGGGGGATATGGCAGTGCTTTCCACATCCACATTTTATACAGAGAGGAATGAGAGAATTTTAATGCATGAATTTGATGTCATTAACAATGCTGACAGCTGTTTAATCCCAGAGGAAACAACAGCTGAGTCCCAACTGCACCACCAACAAAAAAAATAAAGTAAAATAAAATAAACTCTTCAGTGCATCTCACTGAAGGTACACTATGAATCAAATGCTTCACGCCCTACCTACAGTTTTTGTCAATTATTTAGTTACAGAATCAGTAACCTCCACCAATGAAAAACTGAAAGCTACTCCATCCTGACTGCTGGACTTAAGTTCAGAGAACAGATTTATTAAATGGTCCTGTTCTAAATTTCCCATTAATTAAAGTTAAATCCTCCCCCCCCCCCAAGAATCACAGTGTGAAATAAATCAGCACAACAAATAACAATAATATAAAGTATAAATGTGTGTGACCCTGAGTTCCTGAAAAATAATGTAGATTAATCCAAAAGGAAAGGTGTAAAAATACATTTAAAATGGATCCTGCAGCAGAAATAGAAAATACAACATGGGATATGCTGCAACTCCGTTGCCATTTAATTTAAAATGGAATGTTTAGATACGAGCCAATGACAGCAAATTTGCTTTTGTTCTGTTTCCCCCCCCACACACTACAAGGACTTTTTAAGGGTATAGAATGAAAAGGAGTGTTTATAATAGGTATATTTAGAATATACAGACACACATTTCTCCTTAATCCATCTATTTTTTCATTGGTTATGTCACCATTTCCCATGTACATATTTTTTTGAGTTTTGCTACTGACTTAAAGACACAAGCGATAGCTGATTAAGACATATCTTTACAATCTGCAGTACTCGTGTACCAGATAAAGCTTTATAAGCCCCGTCTTGGGAAGGCTCCCATTCATTTAGAACACTAGACTCTAAGCAGATGTCTAAAGTATTCATGTTATAAACAGCAACATTATATGAATTTAAATCTCGCTCTTTGTCTGACCATCCTCCCTTTAATAGCAGCTGTTTCCCTTCATCTGGGAGAGGGGCTGCCTGTGCGGGTTTCCCCTTTCCCAGGGACACAGCCGCCCCTCTCCTCCCACGTCCGATCCCTGATCCCAGGGAGGGCTCTGGGGTACCGAGATGTCCGAGTGTGACAGCACGAGTTGGACGAGCTTTGGGATCTGGGAGAAGCAGCATGTCAGCAGGTTGATGAACTTGAATCCTGGCATCATGAAGAATACAAAGGTCCCCCTATTAGACTAAACGAGACGGCTTCGGGCACAGAAAACGTGCTACTCAAATACTTTATAACAAGACATGTGCAGTCATATTTTCTTGCCGTTAATATGGCAGAGGGTGAGGGGAAAACAGATTTTTACCTTTTGATGTTCGGAAACAGTTCATTCTCAATAGGGGAATATTATGTGACAAATGTGCCAGACTTCTTTTTTTGTGGTAATATTGCTCTTTGCAAATGGCACACATCCAATCCAATTGAATGTAATAAAATGAAACAATCTGTGCCATCTTCAATGGGTTTAATCTATACCATGTTAATGAATCCTTAAACAGACGTGCATGATGTTTTCCTGAAATACATGTAGTTATACTGTGCTCAGTATACTTGTCAGCTTGAAAATAATTTCTGCTTGAGAGACCACCTGCTATCATCATCCTATTTAGAAGCAGCTCATATTTATCTGGAAAAGAGAAATAATAGTTAAATAAAGAAGCGACTTCCCTTACCCAAGCAAGGGTAGCAAAATGGCTTGGATCCTCTCTGCACACTCAGGGATTTTTTTTTTTCCCCCTCCCCTTTTTCTTTTTTCCCTTTGCACCAGCTGCTTCAAAAAATTTCTGGTATATTTGTACTAATACAGTAATAGGCAAATGCTGCTTATTACGAACTCCCAGTGTTCCCCCATTTCCTTTCTGATAAACTAAAACAGAGTTGAAAAGATGAAGTGAGTTATGTTACAGGTTTCAGACATTATGCAATATGGGTTTCATTATACTGTATCGTATAATTTTAAGTTATTAAACATGCCAGAAAAGCATATTTGTACCGGACAAAACACCCAAATACTAAGCATGCAGTATATTTTTTTGTTCCATTTAGACTCTGAAAATGGAACAAAGAAATATAATGCTTCTACTCCCTAGCATTTATTTGCTGCAAAGATGGAACAAATTAGATCAACTTTTCTTAAAAGACACCTAAAATAAACCAATTTTTTCTGGCAAATGCTATTAGCAAAAGCACTACTTTTCACTCACAAGAGAATAAAACAATTAATCAATAAGTTTGTGAGAAACGGTACGAAGACCAGACTACAGTGTATAAAAGGTCATGTAAAGAACCTTCAGCCACATAAACCCAAAGTCAACAAACCAGCCAGCTATCTGCGCATCTTGAAGTGTATGACTGGTCCAACTGACTGCCTGATGCTAACGGGACTATATTCAAGCTAAATTTGAATGTCGGCAATTTTCTGGTTTTAGTAACACAAGTTTAAAAGGGTGAAATTCACCACCATGCAGAGGAATCAAGAAATACAATTTTCGCTCTTAAAGGAATAATGTATTTTTAAAAAGAGAGAGAGAAAGAGGGAGAGGAAAATTTACATGCCAGTTACTTGTGTGCTAATCTGGACTACTGACTTTAGAAAGTGAGTTTTACCAAGGCACAATAAGAATTCTTCTCTTTTTCATAAATAAGCACATTTAGAGCACATACTTGGTCAAAATGTAACATGCAGACTATATGTTTGTGGGTTTTCTTAGTTTTAGTGTGTACTAGAATGTCATAATGTGCAGAAAATTGACCAAATCGATATTGGTTTGAACATGATCAGGTAAAAATAAGTTTTGCACTGCTGAGGGACACATAACTGCTACTAGCCACCAAACCCCAGATATTTATTCTTTTCCTTGACATACAACATTAATTCTATACCGGCTTGCCATTGTGATTAGGTTCATCTCATTGTACATATACATGATCTTCAGTTTCTTTTTGCAGGAAAGTCCCTACTACTTGACAGCAGAGGTGACAGGACTTAATAGATAGATAGACGATTCTACTTTCTGAGCAGTAGAATTTGCTCCCTATTTTATATCCTCATATTTGTGCATAACTTTAAAGGTGGAGAGAACTAACTCAACGTCCCAACAAAATTTCAGCTGGGAAGATACTACAGTAGCAACGTGGTAGAGTCTACGTACAGTGTTCTCTGATCAAACAATTTTACATGACAAATGTTCACGCCTAGCCTGAACACATTAACTCCAATAGTTTGGGGGGGATGTTGTTCCTTTTGGTTTCTTAAGATGACAATTGCTCACCTCAATAATGGTTTGCTGCCACAACATGCTTTACATCAAATTATCTTAAGAAACCACATGGAAACATCAGTTGTGTTACTGCTAAGTGGCACTTCTGATACAGCACCTCTGAGTAGCTGGACCTCAGAGACTTTGCTGATTTGTTTCCTGGTGTAATTCCAAGTGTTGGTTTTGAACTGAGAAATGCTTTGTTGTGTTTTCTGTGGCGGTTTTTACAGAATTCTTCTCTGTGTGTTCAAAGGTGGAAGCTGAGACTATTGAACACTCAAGCTGACAAATACCTATGTCTGCATGACCGGGAGTAAAGTTATTCTCATTACAGAAATTCTTCCTTCCCCCATACTATGTCTTACTTTTCAGGGACACTTAAAACCCAAATCTAAATCCATGCTTCCTCTGAGCTCATGATGAAAAGATTAAAAGCATCTGTAGAGCCATCAAGAGGTGACTACTGTGGATCATCACAACCCTAAAGATATCCCTGTGACATTGAATTTCTTGCTAAGGGGTTGTAGACCATAAACGATGCGGGTTTATTTTCAGGATACAGTATTTCAAAGGATGAGAAGAAATCTTGAATTAAAAAAAACAAACTCAACTAATTTATGGAGACAAACACAAAAAATGAAAGAAGAATGTTAGAACTTCACAATATTTATCAGTATAACGCCAAAGACTCAGATACTTTCTTAAACCGCTCAAACACTAAGCAATGGGACAGAAATCTTCTATGATGTGGTTTTAGTAGATTTTGATAATCTTCTTTTCTAGACAGGATTAAAATAATGAAATGCTTTTTTTGTTGTTGTAGCATTTTTACATTTCTAGCACTATTCTGGTGTAAACTAAACAGCAAAATTGCATAAACATGTAGTAACTTAAGAATCCTTTTCAACATCACCAACTGGATATGTACTATTAAAAAGTTTGTTCCTACTAAATGCAAAACAATTTTCCCTTCCTTCCTAAGCAACAGTGATTACTCCTGCTCACTGGTCCCTCCTGTGCTCCTCAGTTTTGCTAATTGCCAATAAATTCAGCAGAGTTGCATCTCATTTCAGGAATTCTTTGAGATATCAGAGATTACTTCTAGTCAGGAATGACAGAAAGCACACTGTACAAAACATTTCTGCATCAGTAATGGAATGTTTTACCAGGAATAACTCATCATTTTAAAGGGGAAAAAAAAAATCCTGGGATTTTGATGAGAATTAACTGGAAGACAGAATACTGGCAACGATGGAAGTTCAGGCTGTCAGCAGAGGTCACAAAAGGGGACTGTCAAATATCTATATATCTTAAATAGGTTACAACCCAGCAAGCTTTGTGTAAACAAAGACAAAAAATAAAGACAAAAAATAAAATGACATCAAGTTATAATGCAACCTGTTCTAGAAACTAAAGTCAATTGACTTTCAATTCCTGGATACAAATAGTCATCCAAGTCCCACTCAATAAAGGGTGGTAGACTTAAAGGATTATTTCTGCGACTGCACTAAATGTCTTGTTCAACTTACTTTAAAACTGTACAAAGGAATGATAACTCGCAAAATCAGAGTAAGTTGGTGGGTGCTATAGGCTCTATCAAAAAGTGTTTTTAAATTATTTCAGAATCATAAAATCTTTCCATAGAGAGTGCTTTGAAACTGCAAATTAAATATAGAGCTTCTATGAACTGTATCCATTTTTACTGGAAGCGTGTATTTCCATGGGGGTTCATACTATCTTTTTTTCTCTAGTTACACTAGCTAATAACGCAGTGAATTTGCAGTAATAGAGTAAATGTTACTTTGATGACATTATCTGATTAAATTAAAGATGACATTAAAAGGACCATTTCAATAGGAATCAAACCCTCAAAAAGCAACTGTGGTTGAACATTCAGTAGGCTAGTTCCAGTCTTCAAAAGACAACACAATATTTCACTCATCTAAAGATTAGTGATGGACTGAAACATAAGTTCAGATGACATTTGACTTTAAAAAAGGTAAGTCTTCAAACTATGAGAAAATAATGGTTTAGGACTTGTGTTTTTACATGGGCACAGTTTGAATCTATTCACACAAAAATGGTTCGCACACCAACAAACGTACAAATATGTAGCAAGAGAAAGTGAAGACACAGGTTTGGGAACTGAAATCATATCTGCTGGCACAGTGACAACAAACCACCAGAACCACAGAACAAAATCCAAGATGGAAGCATCAGTCACCTTCCTCACCGTGCAATTTTACCAGATTGCTAAAATGACGAGAAATCCACTTATACATGATGGAAGGGTACAGAACAGAAGAAAAAGAACATTAAGTGAGTTATAATTACTGGAAGTTTTCTGGTGCATAGTACTAAAGAAGTTGTAAAATAAACTCCTCTTATAAGCTACGCGTTCGCATACATAAATCAAGTGACTGTTTGAAAATCCCTCGACTTAAGCTCTCAGAGATAGAATCTAAGGAAACATTCCTGAATAACGTGACCGTGTTATGAATTACAGAGGCTTCACAGGAAAAAGATTCAAGATTAAAGGTATGCAGCGCTTGGGCCCCATCCTTCTCACAGACAAAATACCACCTTCAGTCACCAGGAGCTGTGACATCTCTACTGTCCACAAACAAATTCATGGTGTCTGCGAAATGACAGGTTCAGGGCAGACAAATATGATAGTGCAGACCAGGCTTGCTACCACAGAGTCATTCGTGGTAAGGCTGCTTTTCTCCGCGACCTCAAAGAGGCATCTTGGCACTTTAAAAATTGTATGGTAATGCACGTGAACACACATCAGTGACTCCCTGTTTGCTCCAAGGTCGCGTTGCCAAAGTGCAGTTATAGTTGTTCCCTGCTACAAAGTACACATATTTTGGAGAAGTTCCCTCACTATAGATACCCATGAACCTGAATTTTCACTTACTTCATAATCCCCATTTTAGAGAAGATTGTCGTGGTTTAACCCCAGCCGGCAACTAAGCACCATGCAGCCGCTCACTCACTCCCCCCCCCATCCAGTGAGATGGGGGCGAAAATCAGTAGAAGTAAAACTCGTGGGTTGAGGTAAGAACGGTTTAATAGAACAGAAAAGAAGAAACTAATAATGATGATAACACTAATAAAATGACAACAGTACTAATAAAAGGATTGGAATGTACAAATGATGCGCAGGGCAATTGCTCACCACCTGCCGACCGACACCCAGCCAGTCCCCGAGCCGCAAAAACCTGCCCCCCGCTTCCCAGTTCCTAAACTAGATGGGACGACACATGGTATGGAATACATCGTTGGCCAGTTTGGGTCAGGTGCCCTGGCTGGGCATGAGAAGCTGAAAAATCCTTGACTCTAGTCTAAACACTACTGAGCAACAACTGAAAACATCAGTGTTATCAACATTCTTCACATACTGAACTCAAAACACAGCACTGTACCAGCTACTAGGAAGACAGTTAACTACATCCCAGCTGAAACCAGGACAAAGATAAAGCCAATGCCACTGACAGCACGTGAGGAGTAACCCACTGATGCCGGGGAGCTGATTGTGGACAAGTGTCCATGGGGAAGCGGCATGAGGTCAGGCTATCAGTCAGGACATCAGCAGAAACCTCCCAATTTCTGCAGCACTTACTAAAAATACAATTTAAGCCACATTACGCTCCAAAACAAAAGCTTCAAGAAATATAAGTCAGGAAAACATATACCTTCGAAACAATTCTCAAAAGCCTTCATGAATTTGTAGCTTTGCATGGCCATCCGTGAGAACAACATATACAAGATTCAAGAGAACTGGGGGGGGAATAAATACAAGACGTGATAATCACAATTATAAATAGCTGCCTCCATACCGCCAATGGAAAGGTGTCTACCAAAAAACTGCCAAGGGTCATCAGCTGCGGTATTGAGACAAAATATTTGTAGTGCTTTAAATACTACTTTAAGATAATTATTTGCAAATAATGACTTTTGGGCGGATACTGCTGTATTATATTCATTTAATTATAGTACATCCACAAAAAAAGGCACCAGTTAAAAAAAAAGCAGAACAGGTATTCTTGACACACTGGCATATAATGTATAAATCACAAACTCTTAGGGCATGAATTGTTAAGGACATCATAAATCTTACAGCTACTACATAACAACAATTATTATATATAAAGACATTCTGTCATAGACCTTGAAAACCATGGGCTTCTACTCTTTCTAGTTATTTGTTGTCAGGGATTTGTTCTCTTACATTCTTTCTAAATTCAAATATTTGATGCCATGTTTCTCAAAACAATAAAGACTAAATTTAAAAAATGGTAGCAGTCCCATTCAGTAAATCTAGTCATATACTTTAAAACATACCTGCATGTATGGCATAGATTATGCAGGTGATATTTGCACGTGTGTATTTTCTGGTACTCAATGAAGTAAATAGCATAAAATTTTTATTCCCATCACTGTGATAAAGTTTTTGGCAAGGAACTTCCATTAGAATCATTGGGCATAACACTCCTCATAAACCTAGCCTGAATACAAGCCATGAGCAATATTGCCCAATTCCAGTCTCTCTTCTTCAACTGTTACTGATGTATAATTTAGAATTTTAGAGTGGGATTTTTGATGACACGAGAAAGAAAACTCTTTGGTGAATTTCCCACAGTTTTTATTGAAACAGTGAAATAATTTTGGCAGTATTAAAACTAAACACATGAATGAATTCAAAAAATGATAGAAAGTTAAAACACTAGGTTTTCTTTAATCACTGAAGCCAGGCATAAAAATTAAATATGAAAAAATGCTGTATATCTTTTCATGTTTCTTTTAAGGCACAGCATAACTTTCATATTAAATTCTTAAGTTTGCCGTTCTTTCTTGGACAATGAGTACACATCAAAATCAATGAAGTAGCTGGATTATTACCATGGTCTTTTGGACCTACTTCACCAAGAAATATATGTCATTAAATGCAGTAAAGTAAAAAAAAAAGGCACAGCACTTCCATCTACCCATTCCACATCCACATGGGTCACTCACTCCAGCTCCTGGATCACATACTACAGATGACAGCAGGCAATCCTAAAGACAGGGCAACAGACTTTCAGAAAGGGCATCCTCATTTTACTGAGCAGCCCAGCAGTCACAGCACAGGTCTCCGGGACACATTTAAGAGAATCCTTAGTTAATGAGCACACGTCCAGCTCAGAAGAATTACCATACCCCAATTAAAATTTTGACGTATAGCTGCCAATGGTCAAGCATGCATACAAACTTTGTTACACCTATCTGTACTCCAAGGTAAACCATTTTTTAAACATTAATTAAAAAAAACCCAACAAAAAAACCCCCTATCTCCCAAATGACAGTTGACAAAGAGAGGTAAAGTATTGTCATCAGCATAATTCGGTGAAAAATCTTGAAATATGATTCAGAAAATATTGTAATCAATTTTTTGGGAGAGTAAGTTCACCTGCCTTTGTGGCTAAGAAAAAAGCTGTACTAGATTGAAACAAAGTATTTTGGTAGGTCACCGTATGCCACAGACATTTGTATACCTTGAAATGTGTCTTCAGATCAGACCATTAATAACCACAAGCTAAATAAACAGGCTGAGGAAAAAACTAAAGAATTTTGCAGGGTTGGTACTAAACTGGATTTTCTTTATGCCTAGAAAACCCAACTGAGCATCACTTAAGATTTCCAAAAAACCCACATTTTCAACCAAAAGAGGGGATGATCTTGAACTGGACAGATACTTTCAGGAAGAAGCCATCTGACTCAACACTAGGTTATTTAAACTGTTTCTCCCCTTACAAAATGAGTTATCACACTTTCATCTGTTCCTCATATTCTTGGCTGCAACTGTTGTTACTAATGCCTTTACCAGGTCCAACTGGCCTATCTCATCATCTTGGTGAGTGATATCCGACATTCAGGAACAGCCCAGGAACACCAGCCACATTTTTTATAGAAAACGGATAGTCAGCACCTGAGGGGGGAATATTTAGTCTGTACATTTCTACTGATATTCCCCCAAAGGATCAGCCACAGGTACTGTTAGTACTGCAGGTCAGTCAAACACCTTGCACGTCCTCCAGATAGAGTAAAGCAAGGCTTGGAAAGGGGGATTAGAACAATAGAAATGTGTTCAGCTGTGAAATTAAAAGTAGGACAGCATGACATGCAACATTATGTGTTGAGCCGAGTCAAAAGCAGTAATTAGGCTAAGCTAAAATACGAACATGCTTGTAATCAGAACAAATGCGTGTTCTGTCTCCATCACATTCACTCCTCCTAACAAAATTGGTCGCCTACCCATCCCAAAGCACCTCGTTACCCTCCCCACATCCTCAATCCCACCTGCAGCGCCTGAGTCCCTCCTATATCTTCTAACCACTGTAAGGCCGCCTTTCCTTGGAGTCCCTACAGAATCACCTCCCCAGGTGCCCTTAGCTCCTCCGTGTTCTTTCCCTACGCGTTGTCCGGACAGCTGGGCAGGAGGTAGCGCTCGCTGTGGCCAGCCTGGAGCTATGCCTCTGCTGTCCCGCTGGCCAGGGCACACGTGCCAACTGGCAACCAACAGCTACTCAGCAGATGTAAAAGCTGAATTTTTCGTACCTTTCCTGCAGCAAGAGCACTAATTTGAGTCTCTGTCTTCTGCTTACCTGCCAGCTTTCTGTAATTTGGGAGGAACGCAGCTGTCTTGAGGCTTCAGACCTATTCGGTTGCAACTAGCCTGAGTTCAAAAGTTATTGGGAGGCACTGACTGACAAACATGTAGGCAAATGCTTAAAGAATAAGCATGAAAATGCAAACCCAGATCCGTCATAAGAGCACAGATGTTAATAAAAACAGCACCACAGCAGCAGGTTCCAGGCTGCAAATATGGTGAAGAAGTCCGCACAAGCTTTGTATCATTCATCTAAATAAGCATTTGCAGTCTAGCTACAGACCAAAAAGCACATGTACGTGTATACATGGGTGCACATTTAAACTCAAAATAAATTGTCTAGCCCAGAAAAATCCAGTGGATACATGGTGACCACAGACAAACAGGAAGACAATAACTGATTGAGAGAATAATTTTTTGGTTTTTTTTGAAGTGAAACAACCTAACGAAACCCCACAACATCAGAGTGTTTAAGTGACTACACATTTCCCCTGCCACGTTCTGAAAAACAGCAGACTCTGTTCCTTTGACTTCTTGCAGCCTGTCCTTGGTCACAAAACTGTAACCTAAGAAAAAAAATGATTTAATTACTAGTGTTTTGTCAATGACATGATTATATATCCACTGCGAGGTAAATCAACCTGAACTTTGCCAGAGAACAATGCCCTGAAATGATTGTGAAAGCAGCCTAACGTGTTATTTGGGGACATTTTCTATATACCTCACTTTTATAGATCTGAAATTAGCTTTTCAATTTAGAATACACAGGAAGTAAAAACTGTTATAAATAGTTGATAGGTGAAACACCATTCTTTATAATGCCAAAGACTGTAGGATATGGGGCAGACCAATTACTATACTAAGCAATGCAAAGTATTATCCGCTGGCTTTATTATAATAACAGGTTATCTGATTACAGCCTGTGTTTTCTGGCCTCAGCACAGACTACATTCTCCCACGCCACTGGTGGTACATTTTAGAAATCCATTAACAGCTAATTCACCCAGGAAACTTGAGATTTCTGTATTGAAGCATGAAAATTAACATTCCTCATGCAAACGTCCAGTTGGAGCAGCTGTGCTCAATGTTTTCTCAATAGAACCTTCCAAAAGAAAAGGAGAAAAGGGAACACCTTTTCATTCTCATCTGAGCTTATACTAAAAATCCTCCATGCACCTGTCCTACCACAGATGCAGAAATTTAGCTATAGGGTGAGACATAAATACGGGAGACATTTCCCTCACTCCACAGCTCCCCCCCCAGCCCTTTTTTTTTTTTATATGTTTTGAAGCTAATGACAACATTTTTGTCTTTATTGCATCAGACACAGGCAAGAAGTAAAAATCTAAGCGACTTGAGGAAATACAATATTTATCAAACTCATTTGCTGGGTATGAAAAGTGGCATCCTGATTTCTCATTTCATCGGACTTTTTTCACTTCTTTGCTAGACAGTTTAAATATTTAACAGAAGGCTAATTTGTTGTCCTGTCTGTTGGAAAAGTTAATTTTAAAAAGTGATTAGATGTTACTGGGGCTTTGAACCACAGAAAGACGCCTTGCAGATCCACATTGGTTGAAATGTAGTGCTGTCATAGTCCAACAGCAATCATATAACTTTTTTTTTTTTTTTTTTTTGCTATGTCAGGTTTCACAGACATGGCATGAATTTCTGCAAAATCCCAAGATACTGGTCAAGGAAGGCAAGTATCACAGCAAAGAAATGCAACTTCAGGAGCAAAAAAAGAGGTTCCTGCAAAATTTTGACCATAAAACAGAGGTTTGAAAAGTTATGGCCTGTGGGTTTGTGAAGGTCATCAGCGGGAAGGAAGACTGTAACAGTAGTAAAAAGGAAGTAAATTCAGGATGGTATTTCTAAGCACTGCTTGGCATTGCTTGAAGTAGCTTGGTTTTTTTACAATTGACTTAAATAGAAGTAACCCATAGCCAGATTCTTGGGACAGTACCAGCCTCAATGCCTTCATAATATTACCTTTTCCCATAAGCTGTTACCTCCCTTTCCCACAAGAACGGTATGTGAATACAAATGAAAGACAATGTGGTCCTGTCTTGAATGGGAAGTGAGCTGTGTCCTGCAGTCATAATTAGGGAGGGCAGTGGTCCATGAAATCTTTTCACCAGGAGAAGATCCACACCATAAAAATATCTGTAATCTTGTGGTATATGGTGTACTGTTTTATAATCAATATTCATTCATAACACTCTATAAATGGGCATTTTGTAACCCGATGCGGAATTTAAACTGCACTTTGTTTAAAAAAATGGTTTTGAGGGTAATCGAGGACAAAGGACAGAGCAGAAGTTTAGAGCTTCTCTACTGATATAAACCAACATAACATGGATGACCAGCAAGAAGCTGTTCTGTTTACCTGCAGCATACTGAAACCTTCAACTGGCCTTTACATGATGAAGTGTTAGAGAAGAGACCCAGCATCTTTGAACTAAATTAGATCAATATTATATGCAGGACAGGATTTTATGAGGGTAGGGGCAGAAAGCTGTCACTTTCTCTTAATTTCAATAAACCATACACAGCATCTTTTAAAAATTAACTAGCTCATAAAAGTTCATCAGTCCTGAATTGTAATTAATTTCTGTGTGCAGAAAGATCATTTGCCCATAGGTGTTGCTTACTCATTTAAATCAGAGCCACTGCAGCTACCTGACAATTCTATTAAAACAGTTCTTGATGAATCCTAGCTTTATTTAACAGCTTTAAACACTGAAGCATTAAAACAAAACAGGGATACCCATATACTAACAAAGGTAAAAGTGCTATCTGCCATTCATCGACTAGGTGTTGAGGTAGAACAGTACATGGGGAATTCCTGATCTCAGCTACAGCGTAAAGATCTTCAGAGCCTTACACTAGTACAGAGACAAAATTCACACACGGTGCCCTCATAATAGATGTCAAAAACCAACCAAACAAAAAAGGACAAATATACTACACACACACCTCAAAACAGGTGTGACAATACTTGTCTCTCCTTATCCAAAAGGACCATTTTTATCCATTATGTACACTACTGTTCAATACCTCAGCTCAGCTAGAAAAGCAATTCTTCCACCATAATGACATAACCAGTATTATTATATATCAAGCCTTTTAAGCAATCTACAGAAAAAAGATCCCATTATTTTCCACAAGAAGCTGCTGCTATCTGTATTCAACAAGCTCCTACACAAGCTTCCCACATGTTATGGGAGAGAACGTGTGTTTATTCAGCCACAATCATCTCCTGTTTACTCATGAAAAAATACAACGTGGCATACTGCTGAATTGTATGCCACTAACAGCTTTAATACACATTTTTGCATGGCTGATAAAATGCATTTCCTCTCCCTCCTAGCATATCTATGTGCTCAGTGAACGCAGGAGCGGTACCCCAAGCCCCAGTGGAGTAGTGCCCGTCACCAGGTAAGCTTACACTCCTGGTAATAGTTTCTTAGCCCTCAGCAAAATACGTTTTCACTATCACAGGAACAAACTCTCCTAAACCCTGTGGAAAGTCAACATCTAAAATGCCAAGCCTTCAGATTCAGGGTTCAGATACCCATGTATGTAACTGGAGCCTTCGAACTTAAAAGTTCAAAGCTTTTGTATCTTTCCAAACCGGATCCAAGCAGGGCTCATTACATCTAAATAACAGTGTCTGCAGAAATTTCAGGAATAAATAGTGAGTTTGACCTTGACTTGATCTCTCAGTTTCCACTGCAGAGGAAGCTCTGAGCTTCATGTTGGCAGCAATAGGCTTCTCTCATCTATGCTCTGGTCTTAATAAAGGCTTTTGTAAGCACATCCAAGAGAAAAAAAAAATTGTAATGTCTATAAGGAAATAAATACATTTCATTCAGTCTTCTACGAACTACAAATTAATAAAATAATACTACTCTCTTGTCATTTTAACATGGACTCCATAAAAAAAAAAGATGTTAAAAACACCAAGCCACTTGCTCCTTCTCCCCCATTCATATGTCAAAAAAAATTGCCAGGTAGCCAAGTTAAGCATTTGAGGTTTAAGAAATGTCACCCTTTTCCTTGCTACAATCTACCCTTTGTTTTCAATATGACATGCTTCCAGTGGGGTACAAACACATGGAAGAGTATAATAGAAAAAAAAATTAATTTTAACACAGATACACAAGGAGGCAGAATTAAGCTAGTACAGATGAGCATGAAGTCTGACCTTTCCCAACTTTTGAGTACTGGGGGTTTCAAATCAGACGTTATTTAATATACTACTTTTAAAAATTTCTAGATAATGTTCTGAATTTAACGCCCACTTCAATATTCCATCGATGCTTTCTTTTGTTCTATTCTTAAACACAGGCAGTTTTGCTTCACTACCATCACCCTTTATCTTTCTACCAATTCTGGTCAAAACACGTTTCCCAAAAATCAAGGCCTTTCTCCTTGGCTCATTAGAGGTAATGACAAGTTACTATCTCATAGCATTCTCAAAAGTTTCCTCTCCAGAGCAAACGGATGATTTTAAAGTATCCACACAAATAATACTGAGTAATAAATGTTGTCTTTTCACATCAGGCTAGTTACAGGTTTAATAGAGACCTGCATTTATCCCAAGTGGCATCATACTCACTGGTAAAATTATTGCAATATTGGGTTGTGAAAAAATACTGACAACACAGAAAGAACCCTCTTCCCATCCAGTACAATATAGAGATGTTGGCGAGTTCAAAAGGCATCAGAGACAACTTTATTATTGCAGCAAAAATACAGTCTTTGAGTTTAAGCAGCAAAAATACCCATAAAATAGCACTAACCCACCAGCCTTAAAAAATGAAAAGATTTTGTCTATACTTGAACTCCTCTTCCCAGATGACCTCCTGCTACATAATGAGGCAGAGAATGGCCTCCAATACCGGAGGCACGTAAGAAATAGTTGGCTTCGTATCCAAACTAGAAAACAGGCTCAGTGTGTCCCCTCAGCTAAACAAAGGCAAGTTAAAAATTCATACTCTGAAGCTTGTTCTGAAATTTTGT
Source organism: Haliaeetus albicilla (assembly GCF_947461875.1). Lineage (NCBI taxonomy): Eukaryota > Metazoa > Chordata > Aves > Accipitriformes > Accipitridae > Haliaeetus > Haliaeetus albicilla. Next base: position 6,845,545 of record NC_091492.1, read on the forward strand.
TCTGAGTTTTCCTGCAATTGTAAGATAAAAAGCCCTAATTATTAGGGAAGAACAAATGCAAACAGAGGATTCTCCCACCCATCCCAACATCACATTGTGGAAGATGCAGATACAATATATGGCAGAAATAACAAATGCTTTATTTTCCACGTGCTCTCGCATGATTTATGAAAGGTCTACCTCACTGTGGGAAGATAATGCCATTTGAAATGGTCCATTTCATAAATCTAGCCTCCTCTTCCCTAGCTGCATACAGGACTACTATGAGCTCCTGAATCCAATAATGTTTTCATCCTCTATTGACAAAAAAGGACTTTGTTTGGAGTGAGGTAATGATGCAGTTATAGAGGAGCAGCGGCTAAAGCTCGGTCTCAGGGGCTTTCGTTGGCATACCATATTGCTGCAAAGGAGAGGAAACTAGTATAAACAGAAAGAAGAAATAATCAACACACACTATATCCCTGATGTCTTTTTAGTGCTAGTGGCATTAATTATAATGTGCGCCTAATCTTCTGCACTACCACATAACCAAATGTTTTGCCTGAATTTTCTCTTCATCCCCACAACAGATTTATCACTGGGAACCCAGCTATTTCCTACTCATCTGTTCACCATCCCAGTATATCTGCTTGTTTATCTATCTGCAAGAATGCTTCCAGAAGATGTTTCTGTGCCAAATGGGGTGGTTGCTGTAGATGGGGACTAATCATAAACGTAACTGAAATTTATTGTACTGATTTTTTATGTTGCAAACAATTGTAGAGGGTAGAGAGGAAAATACTTAGTATCCTCAATATTATGGAAAAGTTTTGAGCTGGGACTGGAAACCATTAGAAGCAATGCTTGGAGAATGGGAGTACAGGGAAATCAAGAGGCAAAATATGAGACGAAAATGTTTCTGGGAGCATTTGACATGTAAATGCAGCCAACAGAAATATTTAAAAGGGCTTTACGTTATTAGTACTATTTAGGAAAGAGGAGCTGGAAGCCCCACAAGTTTCTCATTTCACTTTGGAAGAGTTAGTCGTCCTGCTCATTTTGCCATCTCTGACACTCTGAACAGTAGCAAAGCAAATGTCATTAAAGAAAATTAGGCATGTATCAGTCAATTTTAGATACCAGTTTAGTTTTCTTGCTTTTGTTAGGGAGCTGGAAGCTGTACATGGGACTGGCAGTATGTTCATGGATTTCATGAGTAAATTTTGGCAGACTTCTCATCCTACTGAAGTAAAATTTAGTGCTTTGACCAAATTTCACTCCGAGTGTTTGGGCAATGCCATTTTTCTACACTTTGCTACCCACAGTTTCAGAGGCTGATGAACAGGCTTTGTAGAACATGAAATTTCCATGGTTTTGGCAAGAACTTTACAAACTATATACATGTTTTGAACTGTCACTTTGAGATCTTAATTTACATATTTTGACTTGTGCATGAAAAGCAATTTCAAGGTCAGCTTCTGTGAAGAAATACTGGGTAACTCCATTAAAAGTCTACTGGCACTTTGCATATTTATTTTTCTTCCCTGTAGTATGCACGGGATCTCATAAATCAGGATAAACAAACATCAGAGGTCACATATAGGTGTGCACAGTGTATTTCTACACGTAGCATGAAGCTATACTGCAAATACCAGATTGCCTCAAGAGTAACAGCAAAGAAACATTGCTCCCTAAATTATATATTTATTTCTAGAGGTACAAGGTTGCGACCAAAGTCTGTTGGGAAGGATGGAAAAAAAATATCTACAGTCCTTGCACATTTGTGTAAGGCACCATCTCTCATGATACATGGAGCCCTAGCTCTGCCTGTAGCACAGATTATGCAAAGAAAACAAAAAATAAGCCACCAAACATAAGAAATCTTACAACAATGACAAAAACCCACCAGATGTCTCCAGACATCATCTCCCTCTAAAGAAGTGAGATTTTATCAGAGATTGTGGAAGTCTTATTGCAAGCATTTAGTAGATGATACTCTGAATTCTTCTGGAAATGCAGTCGGGCTGTATTGCCTTATCAACACAACTCATCACCCCCAAGACTGCTGCCTTTGCTGGTCACTCTTCGTCCTTTCAAAACCATATCACTCTTGGAAGCAGGGGAAAAACCCCAAACTCATCACAGTCATGAGTTTTTGTCACACCTGAGGCTACAGATTGTAGGAGTGGAACTCTAAAACATGGCAGAGTTATGAAAGCAGCATTGCTAAAACAATGGAGATGAGAACACCAAAACTAATTTATTTAGACAGTAGAGATGACTGCTTTCCACCAAGATAGGTGACACAAACTGTAAAAGACCATCCTGTGCTAGCAGATAACTCTAGGCAAAACGGCTGCTACCTTACTATGCTATTTTACCATTTTGGGGTTTTTTGAAGGCTGCAGCCATGTGTACAATACAGGATAGGAATACTGTATTTAGGGTTCTGTTAAAAGGCACTCCATTTTGAACTTTATTTTTGCAAGTGGATTGGTACAAAAATGAGTCTGACATTTGTTGGAGCACCAACACTATAGAGCTGTTATTACATTTAGTTGTAGAAGACAGAGTTTTTCAGTTTCAGGACCTATCAAAGACTTTTCATACAATGCTATGATTATACAGAAATTTTAAAATATGGCCTTTGGCTTTGCTGAAGCATATAAATCCCTTGGTCAATTGCACGCATGGAGGTTTGTAAACCTGATTGCTCTAAAAAAACCCCAACACCCAAAAACTTCTAATTGTTGTGTTAAAACCTGCTTTTTCAGGAGGAATCGTGGTGGCTTTTTTTGGTTTCTGGGCCAAACTACCAGCGTTTGAGATGTCAGATAAGGAGTCTGTTGAATATTAGAGTGTAAAATCTTAAAAACTTCACTTACTGGAAAAAGTTGCAGCCCACTGTCAATGCCTTCCCCAGTTGTGGAAGGCAGGAAGGAGCGATAACTTTGGTGTCTATGGACGCTAATGGAGACCTATGTGTACTCATTTCACAAGAGATAATCTCCCATTATGAACCACAGGCCAGAGTCAGGTCTTCTCCTTTGTGTATGGTTGTAAGTTTTGGTGGGACAATGCTCCTAGTTTCCCTATGTCTCATGAACTGAGTAGACTTTGATACACCCACTACCTTGGTTATCCCGACTGACAAACTCCAGGCCTTAAAGAGTGATTTGATGTTCATAACGATCAGATTTCTTCCTAATATGAGTTAGGACAGATACCTACCAACAGGTTTACGGCCCAAAAGAGCAATGGTGGGGATAAGAGGGGCATACCACAGGACAGTAGTTTACCACTACAGCTAACTCTCCATCATCCAAATTACTGTGCCCTGGTAAACATTGTGTCTCCTTTTTGACCGAGTCAAGACAAAGAAAGGCTAGCCCACGACTTGGCACAGAACAAGGCACAAGAGAATGAGCAAGCTGAGGATCAATACAAACGAAATAGAGGTGACATTAATTGCTTGGAGCATTAATAGACCATGTGAGAGAGTAGAAACGAGCTTAGTTTTGAAAACCAAGGGTGTTCACCTGCCTTTTGTGATCTGGTTTTGCTAGAACAGCCACAAATGTCACTTTTGCCTGTCGAGCTCTGCGCAGCCTATGACCAGACTCTGACAGAGAGATGGTAGCAGAAGGTTTCGCTGGGGTGTTCTGCAGGGGGTGAATGTAGCATTAGGGACCCCAGGATGCAAGAGATGAGTTAGTTGTACCTCATTTTTGTTCCATGATTTTTATACTTGGCAGCGTGCTCGGTGCCTCTTGGTGGGTCCATTGTAGTTACTTCAAACTAAAACCAACCAATTACCAAACCCATCCAATTCTAAATATATCAAACTTCAGTTTTAAGAGCTTATTTTTTCTAAGGCTACTCTTGATCTTTTACTCAGGATGAATCACACTTAGACCACTGCTTCAATATTTTTCTTTCAAGATCAGTGATTGCTGGACACTTCATGATTGTGGAGGAATAATTAAAAAAAGAAAACTTCTTCTATAGAAAAGTTCTCTGCTGGCAAGACCAAACTTGGAGCTCAGCACTTGTAAATGGCCTCTGAGAGCCCCCTGTGGCTGTTGACTGGTAAAGATTGAAGTAGTTTTGTTAGTCTTACTGCAAACATTTACCTTCTGAATCCCCTTGCTAATGAAATCAGCTGGCAGTGCTTTAGTTAAGTTTAGCTAGCAAAGTATAGGCTCTGTGCAGCCATGCTGCTTGGGCCCCAGCTCACCTCCTCTCTACCATGGTAGTATATTTATTTTAACATTTGACAGTATCTATCAGATTTTAGAGAGCTTGTTTAATGACCTTTCCCAAAAATCTTCCATTCATTTCTTTAGTTTCTCACTTTCTCTCCCTTTTTCTTTTTAAAATAAATTACAGTTATAAAAACAAAGCCAGCAGAAGGGAAAATATTCAGTACTAGAAACTGAAAATTTGAGTATTTGCTTTTTATGGGGCACTGGAGTCTCCTAAAATACCAAACTGCTAGAAAACTTAAATGCTGAGGACAAAGAAGTTCACTCAGTGGCTATGCAAATACACTACAGTTTTGAATCTCTTTGAAAAATAATTTAAATACTTGTGTTTCAATTTATGGTCTTAAAATGCCTGAAAAACACATTCCTACTTTTTAAATGGATTTTTTTAAGCGAGTCTTAAATACACTTTGATTATTTGCATTCTTGACATTATGCCTACTCAGGTATTTTGTACAGCAATTTGAAAGCAGAAAGGCAATTCCTAGCAATACCAACAGGTATATATTGATTTAACAAACACCTCCTCTTAAAGATGCACTTTCTTCTTCCCATGGAAGAGAAAATGTGAATTTAAACTGAATAAAGCCAAAAGCTAAAACACATTGTCTATAATGATTTCTTTGATGGAGAAAGCTGAGGTTCAAGTTCATTATCTTGGTATTTTCAGAGGAGTTTGCCTGCAGCTCTTAGGAACAACATTTAACTGAATTTTATATGTGAACATTAAAGAAACAGTAATGCACAGGTATAAAATAAGTGATCAAACTGAAAGTAAAGTGTACAGCTTTCTCCCTGTTAGCCTACACTGTTATTATCTTTTCAGAAGATGTCAAAACCTTTTCTCAGGAATTCTCATTTTTCACACATTTTGGAAGTAGATACAATTACTTTAACAGCTCTCTATAGCACTAAGACATCTGTAGCAAAATCGGTTATTTACTTCAAAGCAAGAAGATTTTGAAGGCAGAAGGAAATGGCAGGCAGAAGCAGAGGTCCAGAGACACTGCTACTAAAACTTCTGGGTTTAATGAAACACAAATATAAAGCGTATTTTATGTATATACAAAGGACAAAATATATTTGTAGGGATATATACTATATAACCAGAGGCCAGAGCGATTAGCATTCTCTTTTCGATTCCTGACTGGAGCTTTAGTGTAAAACACAAACTGGGATGCACATACCTACGGTCGTTACGCTAGTTCATCCAAGTCTGCATACTGACTCAAGTTTAAGTACATGCCCTGATCTCTTAAAACTAGGACTTGCATGAAAAATAGTCCAAAGTACAAGCCTTGCAATACCCAGG